>NC_050582.1:42849652-43002999 GCF_011100635.1 Trichosurus vulpecula | reverse complement strand
TGACACTGTTGATCACCTCTTCCTCCCAGATATTCTTTTCTTTCTATGTTTTTTATGACAGTATTCATTGCTGTTTCTCTTCCTACCTGTCTGACCTCTCAGTCTTTTTTGGGGTTATTCATCCACTTGACGCCCATTATGCATGGGTATCTATCCTGAGCTCCTCGTTTCACTCTGTGCTATCCCACTGATCTTATCGGCTCCCATGGTTTCAATTATTGTCTCTATGTAGATGGCTCCCAGATCTAAGTGTCCAACCCTAGTTTCTTTCCTAAGCTTCCGTCACACATCTCCTACTGTTTTTAGATATCTTTACCAGGGTGTCCCATAGGCATGACAAACTCAACATGTCCAAAATAGAACTCCCAAACCCAACCCCCTTTCAAATTTTCTTACTGGTAGTGTTGTTGAGGCTACCAGTGTGGTCATTTACATCCAAGACCTCAGTGTCATCCTCACCTCCTCACTCTCACCTCACATGTCCAATGTGCTATCCAGTCTTACTATTTCTACCTTCACATCTCCCTCATACGTCCCCTTCTCTCCATTTGTATAGGCATAACCCTAGTTCAGGCCCTCCTCACCTCTTACCTGTAAGTTTTTTAACAAGCTTTGCAACCTCCTTCTGACCATCTCAAGTTCTTCCCCACTCTATTCCTTTCTTCACTCAGTGACCAAGGAGATATTTTTTCTAAAATGACTTTCTGATCATGTCATTTCTCTGCTCAATGAACTCTAATGGCTCCCTACTATCTCCAGGATCAAATATAAAGTCCTCTGTTTGGCACTTGAAATATTTAGCACAGTGCCTAGCATGTAGTTGTGTGCTCCCAGACTGCTTAACCGATAAGGCTTGGCACCTGCTTCTGCAGGTTCTGCAGCCCTGGCTCTTCTGCTACTGAGGACCAAAGTTCATGGCACCAAAGTCTTTGGCACTTGTGAAACAGTTCAGCACCAGAAATGGATATGGTTTTATCAGTAGAAATTACACTAAAGAAGATGCATTACTGTCTGCTGTGTTGCTGTAAGCCAAAGACCATGTGAGGCCTTTTCCATCTAACTTAGAGCTAAAACTTCCCACATGTTGTCTCCCCATATTAAAAACCCAACTCCTTGAGAGCAGGGACTGTCTTGACTTTCTGTTTGCCCCCTCGCCCAGTGCCTAGCAGAATGCTTTGGACATAGCAAGTACTTAATGAATGCTTTTTCTCTCCTTCATTCATTCATTCATACACTCTGTGGGCCAGTAGATAGAGCACCGGGTCTGGAGTCAGGAAGACTCATCTTCCTGAGTTCAAATCTGGCCTCAGACACTTACTAGCTGTGTGAGACCCTGTTTGACTCAGTTTCCTCATCTGTAAAATGAGCTGGAGAAGGACATGGCAAACCATTCCAGTATCCCTGCCAAGAAAGCCTCAAATGGGGTCACAAATAAAAATGGCTGAACAACAACAGAAAGGGGGATAATAACAACACTGACCTTATAGGGCTATTGTGAGGATCAAACTGCTTAAGCCACATTGCAAACCTTAAAGTGCTAGCTATTATTAAGGGTCATACCTGACAAGAAGAGCTCCATTTGAACTCAGGGCTCTGGGCTCATGGTTAACTGTCTCCTTACTACCATACTGTCTCTTTGAGGACACGTTGTTCTAGGTTAGTTTTTCTCCAAATAGATCTAGGAGGTGTATATGCTCACATTCTGTGCTTCCAAACAAAACTTCTTGTCTCTGCTCCCTACAAAGGGCACATTGACTAGTTTCATTATTTGATATCTCTCTGTGACCTCATCAGTGTTTTTTGATCATTCTCCCACCATCACTGTGGAAGTTGAAGGAGCTACAATGGAACTGAGGGCCATTTTTTCTTATCTATGTTTAGATTCTTTATGGTCAAATATGCCATGACCACATGCTCACCAGGTTGATGATGGGCCTCTCCATGCTTAGCTAGGCTGGAATCCCTGAAGTATCAGCCCTGGTGACTATGCTCTTCATGCCCTCCCTTAACAGTTCTTAACCTGAGGTCCATGGATAGATTTCAGGGGAGTCTGTGAACTTGGATGAGAAAAAAATTCCATCTTTATTATCATTAACCTTTGGCTTCCTTTGTAATCTTATGTATTTGTTTTATTCATTAAAAACGTAATTCTGAGAAGTGACTTCACTAGGCTGCCAAAGGAGGGCAAGACACAAAAAATCATGAGAACCCTCAATCCAGTCCAGTCTTCTATCTGTTCGTTTTACAGATGGTTTTATTGGAAAATGAATTCTAACCTGAATGGGCACTAGACTCTCCTCACACTAATAGAGGAGAATGAATATTGGACCAGTGATTCATTGTGTGGGTGGTGAAGTTGGAGACCCGGTCAAGTGAGAGAGACAAACCTGAGAGATACACCAGAGAGTTAACTCTGGGAGATATTGCCTCAGACCTCTGTCGCTTTGGGAGCTAAGCTATTTTCTCAACCTGATTTTCTTTTGTTTGCTCTTGACTTATCCTTTTTAATTAAAAAATATCCAACCAGCCCTAGTTCATCTCACACAATTCGATCTGGAGGTGATATTGTGGGGGAAAAAAAACAGACCTAGGATTCAGATTTTCGATTGGTCATTTCCTAGTTATATGACTGTGCTCATGTCACTTCCTGTCTCAGGGTCTCAGTTTCCTCCTCTGTAAAGCTAAAGGACTGTAATATATGCTCTCCATGGCCTCTCCCAGCTCCAAATCTAGGAGCCTATGACTTGGGTTTGACATGAGTCCTAGCTCACTACATTTACTAGCTGAAGGATTCTGGGTAAAACTTCCCTTCCAAAGTTTCTGGCATCTCTAAAGTCTATGATCCTGTCATCTAAGTCCCTTCGCTTCTTTTGAACCTCAGTTTCCTCTTCTGATAAATTAGAGGGTTGTCCCCAAATACCTGTAAGTTTTCCCCTCCCTCTAACATCCTTTCACCTTTTTAAACGTCAGTTACTGTCTTTGCAAAATGGGGATAGTAATCCTCATGCTGCTTTCCTCACAGAGGTGCTGGGAAGTAAGCCTTTCTAAGGCTTAAAGCTCTATGTAAATGGTGGTTTTTATTATTAATACAACTGTGCTGTATTGACCTAATGGAGCTCCACCTGAGAAGATGGAGGAACCAGATGATCCCTAAGCTCTAAAGGATGGGGAGCAGGGGAGAGGGAGAGGTGTCTGAGAGCTTCTTTTCCATCAGAGGTTCTTAACCTAGGGTCATGAACTTAAAAATAAATATTTTAATAACTGTATTTCAATAGAATTGGTTGCCTTTATAATCATGTACATTTTATTTTATGCATTTACAAACACTTTTCTGAGAAGAAGTCCACAGGCTTCTTTGGATTGCCAAAAGGGTCAGGGGCATAAAATCTCTAGCTAAAGGCCCAGGGGCCCACCACAGCAGTCCACATTTCTGTAATTGCTTATCTCACACCTGCCTCAGGAGGTGGCCCAAGCAAAGAAGGGATTTTCGGAGGGCCTCTAATTCCACCTCCACGATACTTTTCCCAAGCATGACTCAGCCACTTTAAGAGTGGACCCCAGGCAAAGACACCAGAGAAACTCAAAACCAGAGGCAAAATGAGTAAGAGACCCAGGGGCAGAGGGATGAGCGGCTCAGCTCAGTAAAGCCTGTAGGATCTCTGCATGGGCCTAAGAGGATTGCCAAAGCTTAGTGGTGCCAGCCAGCTACTGGTTTCTAAATAGCTCTAATTACTGTTCCTTAAATTTGTGAATGCCATCACCTACAGCCTGGTTTTCTTGCCTGTAAAGAAGAGAAATGCATCACTTCCCTTTGGGCCCCAAGGTACCTTATATCAGCAACACAAATGGAAAGTCTTTTTCAGGAAAATCCAATTGCATCTGTTTCAGGGGTTCTTTTTATTTGAGGCCAAGAAAGGAGAAAGTGATAGCTGAGAATGCAATCCAATCCCCAATTATACAATTATAAGCCAAAAGAGGTTCTTAAACTTACTTCTGCCCTTCATATACAAAGATGGTTCCCCTTCCTTTCTACCAATATAGGGCACATTCTCAGTTTGTTCATTGACTTCATTGAAAATCCACTTATTAAATGCCTAATATAGAAAGTTTGCACAGTTTTTTCCATCAAATACTCTCATTTGAGTCTCACAACAACAAGGTAGGTATGCCAGTCTCTCATTTTAATGATGAAGACACTGAGGCCCAGAGAGTTGAAGTGACTGGCCTAGGGTAACATAACTAATAAATGTCAGAGCCAAGATTTGCACCTGGGTCTTCCTCATGTCAAGTCTAACACTTTGACCCTGCTTCCACGCTGCTCCTCCAAACTTAGCCTATCAGAGGCGATGTTTTTGGTGCTGAGGATTTTAAAACAAAAATGAAACTCCCTAACAGTTGAGCTGTCCACAGGTGAAATGGGCTGCCTCAGGGAGGTAGCCTCACTGACTTCTTAAAGCCAAGGCTGGATGATACTTTGTCAGGTATGGTGGAGGTGAGGCTTCTTTTTCAGTTCAGGCTTGGGCTAGATGGCAGATGAGGTGTCTTACCACTCTGAAATTCTGGGATTCTGAAACAGTCCTTGTTTTTAAGCAGCACACATTCATTCTATTGTATTAGAGGAAAATTCCAGTAGGAGGTGGTACCTGAAGGAAGCTAGGGATTCTGACAGATAAAGGAGAAGAAGGAAACCATCCTAGGCATGGGAGATACAGCCAGTGCAAAGGCACAGAGGTGGGAAACGGAATTTCAGGAAAGTTTAGGAAACATCTAGAAGGCCAGTTTGGCTCAAATACCAAGGGAATGAAGGGGAGGATTCTAAAATAAGGCTAGAAATGTAGGGTAGAGCCAGGGTGTGTGTATGTGGAGGGCTTCAAATATCAGACTGCTGCATGGAGACCATAAGGAGGAGATATTAGAACTATGGCTGCCAATCAGGAAGCTATTTCTGTTCCAGGCTACAGGTCATGAGGCCCTAAGCTGCAATAAAGGCAGTGTGAGTAGAAAAGTGGGGACAGGTGTGATAGATGTTATGGAGGCAGAATGGACAGAAATTGGCAAGTGATTAGATGGGGGTGGGTAGAGTGAAAGAGATGGAATAGTCAAGGATGACTCCCAGGTCATGAACTTGAGTGATGGCAAAGATAGTGACTTCATAGACAGTCATAGGGAAATTTGGAGGAGAGGAAATTTAGAGGGAAAAGATACAAATATTGGACTCCAGGTATAGATGACTAGCAAGTAGTTGGTGTTGCAGGACTAGAGTTCAGGAGAGGAAGGAAACAGGCATATGCACATACATATATACACACACATATGTGAGTATTTATATAGATATGCACATGTATATGTAATATATACATATATATAAAATCATTAGCTAAATTATATTTTTTAATAAAAGAAGACCAAATTATTAAAAATCCAAAATGAGACAGGAGAACTCACAACAAATAGACAAGAAATAAAGAAAATTATCAGAAACTATTATACACAGTTCTTTTCCTGCAAAAATGAAATGTGTATCAACAAAAATATAAAATGCTCAGATTAATGAAATTGTTAATAGATAACAAATAAACCAATTTCAGACAGAAAAATTGAGTAAGCCATACATAAATGAGCTGCCACTTTAAAAAACAAACAAAACACCAGTACTAGACAGGTTGACAAGTGTATTCTATCAAAAGCTTTAAAGAACGAATCATCCCTACTTTATACAAACTGTTTTCAAAGATAGAGAAAGGCAGTTCTCAACTCAATTCTCTCTAGGAGACAAATGTGGTATTGTTACTTAGACTAGGGAAGGCTGAAGCCAAAAAAGATCTATGGGCCAATATCACTAATGAACACTGATGCAAATATATTAAATAAAATACTAGCAAAAAGAATGGAGCAATACATCAAGACATATTCATTATGATCCAATTGGATTTAGACCAGAAAATGCTAGGACCATTCAACATTAGAAAAACAATGAGCACAATAAATCATATGAAGACTAAGAACAATAAAATATATGATTATCTCAATAAATGCAGAAAGAGCCTTCAATACAGTATGATGCTAATTTAGGTTAAAAATACTAAAAAGCATAAAAACAGAAGACTTTTTCCTTAGCATGATACAAAGTATTTCCCAGAAACTCAAAACTAGCATTATTTGTATTAGAAACTTTCCCACTATGAACAGGGGTGAAGCGAGGATGCCCATTCTCACCATTATTATTTGAGGTAGTTCTAAAAATGCTGTCATCCTTAATGACTAGAAAAAATCATTGAAGGAATAAGCAGTGGCAAGGAAGAGACTCAAATGTCTCAGTTTGCACATGATCATAGGATCATAGACTGACAGATGAAAGGGACTTTAGAGGTCTAACCCCATCATTTAACAGATAAGTAACTGCAGTCTAGACAGGTTAAGTGATTCACCCAAGGTCACCCGGGTGGTAACAGAAGCAGTATTTGAACCTAAGTCCTCTTGACCCTAGAACAGGAGGCCTTGACTTCTTTGTGTGTATTCTTGACATCTTTAGCCATCTGGTGAAGCCCATGGACTCCTCAAAATAATGTGTTTAAATGCATAATACAGTAAAAGTCACAGGAATACAAAGGTATCCAACTGTATTGAATTATAGTCATCACAGTATAAAAAAATCAAGTTCATGGATCCCACATTGAAAACCCTTACCCTAAAGTCCATGCTCATTACCAAGCCACCTCTGCTTGTAATATGATGGTTTACTTAGAAAACCCAAGAAGGTAAATAGAAATTAATTGAAATAATAAATAGCTTCAGCAACATGCAGGATATAAAACAAACCCATCAGCATTTCTTTATTTCACTAAACCAAGAGAAATGGATAACCCAGGAGAAACTGATAAATACCTAAGAAATCAACCTACCCCAAACCACAGGACTTATCTAAATACAACTACAAGACAACTTACATGAAAAAAGTAACAGATAAACAAATGGCTATTCAATGCAATGGGTGGATCATTATAAGTTTGCAATATAACCCAAATTACTCTATAGAATAAACACTATACCAGTCAAAATGCCAGTGGAACATTCCACAGAATTAAGTAAAATAATACTAATTCATATGGAAGAATAAAAGATCAAAAATATCAAGAAAATGATAAGAAAAGTAAGAAGAAATGGCAACTACTTTGACAAACCTTAAGTTATATTCTGAGACAGATCTTTAAATTATATTAAAATAATCTGGTGATAGATTTTTTTAAAAAAAAAGATCCATGAAATAGATTATTTAAGCAAGGTGTCAAACTACACACACACACACACACACACACACACACACACACACATAGTAGTCATGTTTAGTAAAACCAAGAACACAAATCAAAAGGAAAGCAATTCATAATTCAACAAAAACTGCTCAGAAAACTAAATAACAATTTTGCACAAAGCCGGGGGGGGGGTTGAATGTCATCTTTTACCAATCACCACATTAAATTCCAGATGGATCAATAATTTAAATATAAAAAGTCTCACCAAAAAAAAGAGATGAATGAAATGTCCTATATTATCCAACTGTGGGGGTGGATGAAAATTCTTAATCACGGAATTAGAGGAGTGTATGAGACAAAATAGTTCAATTTGATTTATAAAAGTGAAAAGCTTTTAAAAATAACTAAAAGCAGTATCCTCAAAATAAGAAGGAGATTTATGGACTGGGGAAAATAAGCCTGTGAATTAAATATTTCTGGTCATAGTCTGATATCCCAAATCTGTTAAGGAACCGGTACAAATTTATGAGTAATAGCCATTCACCAATTGACAAGTGGTCAGTGTGTAAAAACATAATCCTCAAAAGAGAAAATAGAAACTTTCAACAAGCACTTGCAAGTATTAAAAATGCCAAATAATCAAAGAAATGCAACTCAAAGAAACTTGGAGGTGTCACCCTATGCTTAGCCAAACTAGTAAATACAATAGGTGATAGAATTCAGTGCTAGAGTAATTATGGAAAAACTGCCATACTAATACACTGCTGGTTCTATCTTTTTGGAAAGAAACATGGAATTACACAATGAGAGTTACAAAAATGTGCATACCTTTTGACCCAGCAATCCAACTACTAAGTTTATACCTGCAAGACATTGCTGACAAAGGAAAAAAAGAGACACCTATAAAAACAGATCTTAATGGCACTGTTTGTAAAGCAAAACGCAAGAACTATAATATCAACAAACTGGAAACAAACTACAGGCCCAATGATGGGGAAATGGATGAATAAATTAAGACATATGACTGTACTGGTACACTACTGTGCGGCAAGAAATGACAAATATGAAGAATTTTTTAAATATGGGAAGACCTCCAAGATGATGCAGAGCCCAAAGAACAATACGCACACTGCTGGGCCACGTAAATAAAGACAATATTAAACAGCAACAAAATTCATGCTAAATACACAGGATGGATTTGTTGCACCCACTTTAAAGTTAATATACACAGTTATTGCTTCTCTTAACAATCAGTAAATAACAGAAATGTTCTGTTACATGAACAATCATTGCAATTACTTGTTTTGTTTTCATTTTTATACTTTCATTTGTTATTGTTCATATATTTGAATGCTTACATTTGTCAATAGAAGTTAAAATGTGTCCATGTAGAAACTATATATCAGAAAAAATATATAGAATGCTAATGTCAGAGGCTCTTATATTACATGATGGACCAGGGTATATTTGGGGACATTTCTCATCCCATTGTCTCATTGCTTCTACCCTAGGATGTTGTCCACCAAGTCCCCTTGTGGGACTCTATGTTGAGGAGGCTTCTCACTTGACCAGTAGTCCTGAACCCTGAGAAAGGAGAATATTCCCATCCCCTCTGCCCTTACCATGCATTTTAAACCTTGAAAGCTGAAAAATATGTCTGGCTCATGAATCTAGGGTCCAGTTTCCAAGCTGAAAGCAAATGTGTCAAACCCTGGGCTGGGGTCTTGTCACTGATTTGTTATGAGGCCTCAAATAAAAATGTTAAGCTTCTAAGACTTTATCTCCTTCTTGGTTAAAAGTGGGCAAATCAAACTGACCTCTACCTTCTAGAGGCTACTCTGTGGACTAATTACAGTAATAATTAAAGAGCTTTGAGGATGCAAAGTGCCCGTAAATGTTTCTTACGGTCTTTCCTTTCTGATTAGACACAAAACACGGTGTTCTGAGTGTTAAGGAAGGAACAAACCACTTCTGTTCCCAGTAGCAACCAATTGCATAAATGATACCCTTCTGGGGATTCGAGTATATCTAGGGCTGAAGGTTTGAGGAGAAGAAAGACAGTTTTATCTACTTCATAACATTAGTGAGATAGCAGAGCTCTCTCTCAGATTCTCAAGAATAATTTGCATTTCTATTGAGTTCTCCCTCTCCCCACACTTCCCCCAATTGTCTAATGTCTCCAAGGAGCTTTTTGAAGAATTAGATTCATAGACTCATAGAATGTTAAAGCTGGAAAGGACCTTATTGGTTCCCTAGTCCAGCCACTTCATTTTACTGATGGGTGAAACTGAGGTTTGGAGAGGGAAAATGACTTGGCCAAAGTTGCCTAAGCAAATTGATGACAGAACTGCAAACAGACCAAGTCTCTTTATTCACAGTCCCTTGCTCAGTCCATTCCACCATCCAAATTCCACACTAGAAAATGAGTGATGACCCTTTGGGGGCAAGTGAGGTGGGTGGACTACTGTCACATCCCATATGCCTTTGCCAGAGCCCTAAAGCAGGTGTGCTATAACAAAAAGACAGACCTTTTCATGGTACTATTTTCCTTTTCTGCAGTGGACTCACAGTGAATAAAGGGGCTCCCACGGCCCAGGCAATTTTGACCATGGAGGAAAGAAAGAAGGATAAAAGGTGTTGCTTCCCTTCCCTCTTGAATAAAGACTTAAAAGTCATTCTGACTTGATGAAAATAACTGCCATTTAGAAAGCCCCTTACTATTCCCGAAGGGCTTTGTAGATGCTATCAGTAGAACGTAACCTCCTTGAGGACTGAGAATGATTTGGTTTGGTTTGGTTTTTGTATCCCCAGGAGCTAATGCAGTGCTTTGTAGACATGAGGTACCTAGCAAATGTTTGCTGGATTGAACCCCCTTTGAACCTCACAGCAACTCTGAGAGGTAGCATTATTCCTATTCTTAAGATAAGAAGAAACTGAATCTCAGAGGGATTAAATGATCTTCCCAGGGTCACACCACTAAGTTTCAGAGGCAAAACAATGTGGTACAGCAGAAAGAGCACTGCCTGGAGCCAGAAGACACAGGTTCAAACCCCACCTCTACCAACATGACCTTGGCCAAATCCTCTGACCTCCCTGCACCTCAGTTTCCTCATCTGTAAAATGAGATGGAGAAGGAAATGGCAAATCACTCCAGGATCTTTGCTAAGAAAACCATAAATGGGGGCATGGTGAGTCAGACACAACTGAAATAACTGAACAACAATAAAATGACAGGATTGAACTAGATGGCCTCTGAGGTCCCTTCTATCTCGAAATCTATGATCCTAAAATCACTTAACCTCCCTGGGCCTCAGTTTTTTCAACTGCAACAAGAAACAATTGAACTAGGTGACCTTTGAGATCCCTTCCAGTTCTAGGTCTATAATTCTCAGTCATTTTGCCCCTCTGAGCCTTAGTATCCTCATCTATGAAATGATGGATTGGACTAGATGCCCTCTGAGGTTACCCTGGATTTAGGATGTCTAATTAGAACTTGGTTCTTCTTAACTCCAGGTGCAATACATTGGCCACTACACCATTTTGCATCTTATACACAATTTACCAATGACCCATACAGGCAAGTTAGCATCTCTCCCACACCATACACATACACTATTGCCCCTTGGACCTTCCCTTGCTGGGGAGGAGCCCTTCTTAGAAAAGACCCCTTTGGGGGGAATTGAAGACCTTTTTCTCTTTACACTTTTAAAAATTTATTTCTAACTTGAACTAAATACCAAATAAAATGGGCATTAGTTGAACAGCAAAAGAGGATGGGATATGAATCTGTGTGTCTTTCTTATGTATATCTGGCTTTTCTTCTTAAGTAAGTAATGAGATCGATATGAAGCTTTCAAAGCTGTCCTGTTTGTCTATACTTCATTCTGGCCCTCCTTCTATTCTTTTCTGTATGATTTTTAAAAAGATACTCCAGAGGCCCTCTTTTCTTTTTCTTTTTATCTATTTATTTGGCTGCCTTTTCCCTGTCTTTTCTCTCCCTCCCATCCACCGCCATCGGAAAAAGCAAAAGAGAAATAAAGGCCTTGTAACAAACATGCATAGTTGACCAAAATAAATTCCCACATTGGCCATGTCCAAAAATGGATGTCTCCTTCTGCATCTTGAATCCATCAGCTCTGGCCACTAAACTTCGATGACTCTGGAGGAGAGAGTGATGCTGATGACTCTGCATGGCTTTGCCTCACTTAAATGCAATTCACTTGAAAGTTAAGACATTACAAAATTGGGAGAAAATCTTTACAACCATTGTCTCCAATAATGGCCTCATCTCTAAAATATACAGGGAACTGAGCCAAATTTATAGGAATACAAGTCATACTCCAATAGAGAAATGGTCAAAGGATATGAACAGGTAGTTTTCAGAGGAAGAAATTAAAAATACCTATAGTCACATGAAAAAATGCTCTAAATCACTATTGATTAGAGAAATGCAAATCAAAACAACTCTTAGGTACCATATATCTCCCGTCAGATTGGCTAACATGACAAAAGAAGAAAATTATAAATGCTGGAGAAGATGTGGGAAAATTGGAACACTACTGCATTGCTGGTGGAGTTGTGAACTGATCCATCCATTCTGGAGAGCAATTGGGAATTATGCCCAAAGGGCTATAAAAATGTTCATACCCTTTGACCCAGCAATACCATTTCTAGGGCTGTATCCCAAAGAGATCACACAAGTGGGGAAAAGACCCATATGTACAAAAATATTTATAGTGGCTCAAAGAATTGGAAATCAAGGGAATGCCCATCAATTGGGGAATGGCTGAACAAGCTGTGGTATATGAATGTAATGGAATACTATTGTGCTATAAGAAATGGGGAAGATACAGACTTCATAAGAACCTGGAAAAACCTACACAATATAATGCTGAGTGAGTGGAGCAGAACCAGGAGAACATTATACCACAACCACAGACATATTGATGCTGTGATGACTAACCTTGATAGACTTCACTCTTATCAGCAATACAAGGTTCAAAGACAACTCCAAAGGACTCACAATGGAGAATGCTATCTACATCCAGAGAAAGAACTATGGAGTCTGAATGCAAATTGAGGCAAACTGTTTGCTCTCCTTTTTTTTTCTTTTGTTTTTTTTTTCTCTTTTGTTTTTGTTATTGGGGTTTTTTTTGGTTTTGTTTCTTCTTTCTCATGATTCATTCCTTGGTCATAATTCTTGTTTACAACTTGACAATTGTGTAAATAAGTTTAATGTGAAGTTATATGTAGAAGATATTTCAGATTCCATGCCATCTTGGGGTGGGGGAAGAAAATCTGGAACTCAAAATCATGTGGAACTGAGTGTTGCAAACTAAAAATAAAAAAAATCTTAATTTAAAAAAAAGTTAAGACATTACCCAGTCCTCTTTAAGAATGAAGAATAAACAGCAACAACAGGAGTAGCAAGCTTCATCATGGATCTTATGGAAGGAATCATGAATGGTCATTATATTGAACAGAGTTCTCAAGTCTTTCACAGTTTTTAAAAAATTATAGTGCTGTCATTATTATAGAAAGTTTTTCCTGGTGTCGATCACTTTCCTCTGCATCAGTTCATACACATTTTGCCAAGATTCTCTGAAACTATCCTTTACTTCTTTTCTTGTGGCACAATAATATTTCCATTATGTTCATATAACATGATTGTTTAGTCATTCTCCAACTGATGGGAGCCCAGTTCTTTGCCTGGCCTTAAATTATGGAATTACACAATGAAAGTTACAAAAATGTGTATACCCTTTGTCCCAGTGGTCTTACTGCCAGGTTTATACCTGCAAGACGTTATTGACAAAGGGAAAAAAGACACCTATAAAAACAGATCCTACCAGCACAATTTATAAAGCAAAAAGCAAGAACAGCAATAACAAGAAACTGGAAACAAGCTACAGGCTCAATGATGGGGAAATGGATGAATAAATCATGATATATGAATATGCTAGAACATTATTATGCTACAAGAAATGACGAATATGAAGGTCTTCGAATTTGCCACTACAGAAAGAACTGTTATAAATATTCTTGTACCTATGAATTCTTTTCCTTCTTCTTTGATCTGTTTGGGGAGAGATGAGATACCTTTCTAAAATTTATTTGCTTAGAAAAGTGGAAAGATAATACTCTTCACGCATTATTAAGGGAATACGTCAGTCATAAGGTCATCAGCTTAGAGTTGGAAAGGACCTCAGAGGCCATTTTTTTCGAGCCATAGAACCCCTTATTTTACAGAGAAGGATCCTGAGATACAAGGAAATTAAATGACTTGCCTAAGGTCATAAGTGACATGTCACAGGCGAAATTTGAACCCAGGTCCTCTGACTCCAGAACTAATGCATTTTCTACAATATTACAGTCGTTATTTAAAATATGAGACCCATATGGAACTAGGTTACATTAACGGTCATCATGTCCACCCCCCTCATTTTACAAGGAAGGAAACCAAGGCCCGGAAAGGTGACGTAACTTGCCCAGTGCATTGCAGCTAGTGGCAGAATCAAGAGTGAAACCTGGCTCCTCTGACTTGAGTTCCAGTGTTTTTACTGTACCACAGCCAGTCCTTAAAAACTCTTCATTTTGGGCCATTGGTCTCCTAGCATCTTTTTCTAGTAAGTCTATGGAAAGTGACTCTGAATTCCTGATTGGTTTAGACCCTGGCCATGGGTGAGCAAGCAGCCTGGCTCATTGTCTAGGGTATATCATTGGCCTGTGATTGCTCTATATATCTCTACTGTTGGAGTAGGGAGTACTAATTTTAGAACCTATTATTTTAATTACACATTCATATCCAAATCTTCATCCTTATTGAAGTTCTGAAGTCCAGTCTGGACCTGCCACCACCTCAAAGTCTGTGACTTGAGTAAGCATTGGGGGTTTTGATTAAACTTGACCTTGTCACTCTAAACTCCAAAAGATTGGTCTTTAAAAAAATAAACAAAAAACCCCAGCAGTTCCTCGTATGTGATGCCAGGTTGGCAAAAGTCAGAACTGGGAACCCAGAAAAACCTTAAAGATCAGTGGAAGGCTTAGGGGAGGAGGTCTGACTGTGGTAACAAGAGAGTATGAATAATATAGCTGACATTTAAAGGTATGTATATGTATGCATACATGTATATATGTATACATACACATATCTATACATACATGTGTATCTCATCTCATTTGCCTCTCACAACAACTCTGTAAGTTTGGTACTATTCTTATCATTCCCATTTTACAGATGGAGAAACTGAATTTGAGAGAAGTTAAGTGATTTGGCAAGAGTCACAGAAGTAACTAATGCATGTCTGTGGCAGGATTCAAGCTATGGTATTTTTGACTCTAAGACTAAGGCTTTGTCTGCAATGCCATCTAGCTGCCTCAGAACATCGGACCCAGACTAAGAGGGTCCATGGGGAAAAGGACATAGAGGAATGGGAAGACAATGGGCCAAGGCGCAAAACAAATCTAAGCTCCAGGAGATTTGTCCCCAAGCCATCAGTGGCCTCCCACGTGAGACAGTGGCTAGAATCAAGAAATGCCTGACAGCAGGGCAGGAAGTTCAATTACAAAGGGACCCAGCAGCCGAGGTAGAGACTCTGTCATGGGAGAACTGAGGCAAAGACTCAGTCATGAGAGGACTGGGAATGGGGGAAGTTAGGGGGTGGGGATGGGGAAAGGCAGAGGCTCGGCCAAAAGAGAAAGGCCAAGGCAAGGAAACCAGTGACTGAAAACCTGGGCTGAGAAGAGCGACAGAGGTAGCTAGGCTGACTGTTGAGCTCAGACTCCAGGAGCCCACATTTCCCTTCGCTGAGATTGCTCTGGACTCTGGGACAGAACTAAACAGTAGACTCTGCAGGTCAGAGGGCTCAGTGAAGTGGATCCAGGCAGGCCGTTTTAGCTATGGGCTCACAGATACTCAGTCACCCAGCTGATAGAGCTCATTTTATACAGATAAAAGCTAAGAAATGGACTGTCAACCCATAGGATTTGATGACTTCATCCCTATAGTCCATATCAATGAGCCAACAAGCATTTATTGGGCACCGGTTATGTGCCATCACTTCCCGTCTCGTTTTCATGCCTAGTTGTAGTATTTTCTTTCTGAAGGCATCGTGGGGCATAGCAGAGGCAGGAGACCCTGGGTTCAGCTCCTGCCCCTGCTCCATCTACATGGGCCTCTCAGCATGCCCAGGTAGCTCTAAAAGACTAAGGTATGAGGAAAATTGGGGATCTGCAGACAGCTTATACACTATAATTCTCCTATACTGTTGAATGGCAGGTGCACAGCAGGTGACACATGATGCAGCCTGTTCTCTGAAGAGAACAAGAACATTAAGGCCCTCTCTTTAGAGTCATGAATTTCCCTGCCTTAATGCCAGCTCTCTGTGTGTATGTACGCTTCCCCTCCACAGACTTACACAATGATGGAAATGTCTGACCTCGGTTTTTGAGTGAATTCTAATATTTCAATTATTCCTACTTTTGCCTCCTAGTCACTAAATGTTACATTGTGATTCTTACTGTTTATTTTTTCATGTTTAATAAATGTTTCATGTTTAAGTGAAAAAACACAGGGGACTCCCCCCAAAAAAACCCCAAAAACCACATCACCTCTGACACTTGCTAGCTATATGACCATGGATATGTCAGTAACCTTTCTGACCTTCAGGTAACTCTCTGAGACTCTATTTGACTGAAGGAAGCTACTTCACCAGGGAATTCCCTTACGCTTATGAAATCACAGGTGTACACCCCCACAAAAATGCTCTCATTTTAAAAAATAAATTTCCATCTCTTCTCAACTAGATTTTCAGACCCATGCATGCAGAAGGCTAACCCTAAGCTTGGAGTTAAGGGATCTTGGTTTGAATCCAAACTCTAACACTTATCCACCATGTGACCCTAGAATAAGTCAGCCACTTCTCCCTCTCTGAACCCTGATCACCTTATTTGTAAAATGGTCCTAATAATTGTTACTTTATCTACTTCACAAGATTGGTGTGAGGAAAATATATTTTCAACTATGAATTACAAGAGAAATATGGGCTATTTGGTGCAGTGGATAAAGCACAGGGCCTAGAGACAGGAAGATTTGAGTTCAGATCTGGCCTCAGGGGTGTCATGGGGGGCAGAGCCAAGATGGAGTCTGGAAAGCAGGGACTGGCCTTAAGCTCTCCCCCAGGACAAACACCTATAAAAATGGCTCTGAACAAATTCTAGAACTGCAGAACCCACAAAATAGCAGAAAGAAGCAGGGTTCCAGCCCAGGACAGCCTGGATGGTTGCTGGGTAAGGTCTATTACATGGAGCTGGGAGCGGAGCAGAGCAGAGCCCAGCGTGGGCTGCGCCAGGACCAACCAGACCGGGAGCCGGGTGGAACAGGCCCTAGTGCCCTGAATCAGTGAGCTGTGGCAGTTACCAGACTTCTCAACCCACAAACACCAAAGACAACAGAGAAAGTTAGTGGGAAAAAACTGTGGGGGACAGAGTGAAAGGAGTTCCCAGTTCGGCCACTGCCCTGGGCACAGCGTAGGAGGTGCAGCTACAGAGCTACAGCTGCAGTTGCTTCTGGCCCCAGGCCCACCTGGTGGGAGGAATTAAGTGGCAGATCCAAGCGGGAGTACAGAGCTTGCACAGATCTGAGTCATGGTCTGGGTTGGCGGTTCTTGGGGGAGGAGGAGTGCTGGTGTGGCAGAGCTTGCTGTGTAGAGAAAGCTCTGAAAACAACAGCACAGCCCCTCAAGCTTGGGACAAAGTACTCTATACTCCACAAGCAGTCATACCCCAACAGAAAACTCAAGGGTCAAGTAGTTGGCTGGGAAAACAGCCAGGCAGCAAAAACAGACTCAGATTCAAATTCAGACTTTGGAATCTTTATTTGGTGACAAAGAAGACCAAAACATACAGCCAGAAGAAGTCAACAAAGTCAAAGAGCCTATATCAAAAGCCTCCAAGAAAAACATGAACTGGTCTCAGGCCATGGAAGAGCTCAAAAAGGAGTTGGAAAAGCAAGTTAGAGAAGTAGAGGAAAAAATTGGGAAGAGAAATGAGAGTGATGTGGGAAAACCATGAAAAACAAGTCAATGACTTGCTAAAAGAGACCCAAAAAATACTGAAGAAAACAACACCTTAAAAAATAGACTAACTCAAATGGCAAAAGAGTTCCAAAAAGCCAATGAGGAGAAGAATGCCTTGAAAGGCAGAATTAGCCAAATGGAAAAGGAGGTCCAAAAGACCATTGAAGAAAATACTACCTTAAACATTAGATTGGAGCAAATGGAAGCTAGTGACTTTATGAGAAATCAAGATATTATCAAACAGAACCAAAGGAATGAAAAAATGGAAGACAATGTGAAATATCTCATTGGAAAAACCACTGACCTGGAAAATAGATCCAGAAGAGAGAATTTAAAAATTATTGGACTACCTGAAAGCCATGATCAAAAAAAGAGCCTAGATATCATCTTTCAAGAAATTATCAAGGAAAACTTCCCTGATATTCTAGAGCCAGAGGGTAAAATAGAAATGGAAAGAATCCACCGATAGCTTCCTAAAAAAGATCCCAAAAAGAAATCTCCCAGGAATATTGTTGCCAAATTCCAGAGCTCCCAGATCAAGGAGAAAATACTGCAAGCAGCCAGAAAGAAACAATTTGAGTATTGTGGAAACACAATCAGGATAACACAAGATCTAGCAGCTTCTACATTAAGGGATCAAAGGGCTTGGAATATGATATTCTGGAGGTCAATGGAGCTAGGATTAAAACCAAGAATCACCTACCCAGCAAAACTGAGTATCATGCTCCAAGGCAAAATATGGATTTTCAATAAAATAGAGAGGACTTTCAAGCTTTCTCAGTGAAAACACCAGAGCTGAATAGAAGATTTGACTTTCAAACACAAGAATCAAGAGAAGCATGAAAAGGTAAACAAGAAAGAGAAATCATAAGGGACTTACTAAAGTTGAACTGTTTTGTTTACATTCCTACACGGAAAGATGATGTGTATAATTCATGAGACTTCAGTATTAGGGTAGCTGAAGGGAATAAATATATACATACATACACATACACACACACACATACATATATATAGACAGAGGGCACAGGGTGAGTTGAATATGAAGGGATGATATCTAAAAAAATAAAATCAAATTAAGGGATGAAAGAGGAATATATTGAGAGAGGGAGAAAGGGAGAGATTGAATGGGGCAAATTATCTCACATAAAAGTGGCAAGAAAAAGCAGTTCTGTTGGGAGGGAAGAGGGGGCAGGTGAGGGGGAATGAGTGAATCTTGCTCTCATCGGATTTGTCCTGGGGAGGGAATAACATACACATTCAGTTGGGTATCTTACCCCACAGGAAAGGAAGAAAGAGATAAAAAGGGGGGATGATAGAAGGGAGGGCAGATGGGGGAGGAGGTAATCAAAAGCAAACACTTTCAAAAAGGGATAGGGTCAAGGGAGAAAATTAAACAAAGGGGGATAGGATAGGAAGAAGCAAAATATAGTTACTTTTTCACAACATGAGTATTGTGGAAGGGTTTTGCATAATGATACACATGTGGCTTATGTTGAATTGCTTGCCTTCTTAGGGAGGGTGGGTGGGGAGGGAAGAGGGGAGAGAATTTGGAACTCAAAATTTTAAAAGCAGATGTTCAAAAAAAAAGTTTTTGCAGGCAACTAGGAAATAAGATATACAGGCAATGGGGCATAGAAATCTATCTTGCCCTACAAGAAAGTGAGGGAAAAGGGAATGGGGGGAGTGGGGTGACAGAAGGGAGGGCTGACAGGGAAACAGGGCAATCAGAATATATGCCATCTTGAAGTGGGGGAAGGGTAGAAATGGGGAGACAATTTGTAATTCAAACTCTTGTGAAAATCAATGCTGAAAACTAAAAATATTAAATAAAAAAATAAAAAACCCAAATCTGGCCTCAGACACTTTGGAGCTGTGTGACTGTGTAAGTCACTGCCCCTTTGTTTGCCTGTTTCCTCATCTGTAAAATGCAGATAATAATAGCACCTCCCTCCAGTGTTATTGTGAAAATTCAACGAGATAATAATTGTAAAGTGCTTAGCATAGTGCCTGGTACGTAGTAGGTACTATATAAATGTTAGCTACTGTTATTACCCTGTACCCCAGCATGGCATCAGTCTATGGAGGACCAGCTTCAGGGTCAATACCCCAGGCACCATATAATATGTTATATATATATATATATATATATATATATATATATATACACATATACAGATATTATTAATATAGTTATATATACATATATTATTAATATAGTTATATATCTATATATATGTAATTGCTAATTTTCACTGCAAGAGGAAGTTTTCATATCAGGAGTTCCTTAGAGCAACGAAATCATTGGTCCAGACCACAGACCCCTTGTATCTCAATCTATGGCACTAGGATGGGCACATAGTAGGTGCTCAATAAATACTACATTGGACCAATAGTAACAATAGTTAGCATTTAGATAATTTTTCAGGATTTGGAAAGTGCTTTACAAATATTATCACATTTTATCCTTACAACAACCCTGGGAAGTCTGTGCTATTATTGTCTCCATTTTACAGATGAGGAGCCTGGGGCAGGCAGCAGTTAAGTGACTTGCCCAGAGTCATACAGCCAGTAAGCATCTGAGGTCAGATTTGGGCTTGGGTCTTCCTATATCCAGGCCCGGAACTTTATCCACTGTACCACCTCGCTGCTATTATAGGGTCCTCACCCCTAAGTCTTGCTTAAGCTGAATGTGGTCTATGAGTGTGGCATTAATTTTCAGTGTATACCTACATCATGTTTCTTTTCAAAGTTGTTTTATTGGAGGGATGCAGTTTTTATTAGGGAGGGCAGCCTACATTTGCATCAGCATGGTACTTGTTAGATAAGCGCATTTAAAATCAGGTGAACTACATTGATGGGGAAAAAAGAGTGAGAAGTTAGAAATTAGGAGAATTTAAATAAACTGCAAGATACACATATTTATAGTTCTCTAGCTCTGCCACACCAGACCTATTTACAGATTTAGTTGGGATCACAGACCCGCTTCCATGTATGTGTGGTATCATCAGACTCCCAAAGGGCTCCCATGAACCCTGCTTCCCATCCAGTCAAAGAAATCAGCAAACACTGAAGTTCAAAGCCCTGCCAAAGGGTGATTCATTTTGGTCATTGAGTCTCTTGTATCCATTCCTTCCTTGCTGTATACTATTTCCCACCACTCTGGACCCAGCGTTTATCAGTTTATTCTCCACTTACTAACCTGGATTCCTGGTTGGCCTCTGTGTCTTCTCCCTTCCCCCTCCCCAACCGTCCTTACAAGCAGTTGTTAGATTAGTCATTCTTAAAGACTACTTTCATCATGTTATTCCCCTGCTCAAAAATCATCAGTGTTTCTCTAGTGCCTAAATTACAGGTCTAAACTCCTCTGGCTTCGAAGGTCCTTCCTAATTCAGCCCTACCTGACCTAGCTAACCAGATTTCTTTACGCTTCACTGTCTGGCAAATGCAACTTACTTGATGTCTCAGAAACCTAACTTTTAATGTAGAATGCCCTCCCTCTCCCATTCTCCTCTTATAAATCCTACCTGTCTTTCAAGGTCAAGAACAAGTCTTACCTTTTCCTAACTCTAATCCTCATTGAATCTAACTGTCTCTCTTGCCCATTCCAGCTCACTTGTGGTCTCAACCTAGACTTCCTGTTTCTTAGACTTCACTTTGACTCGCTAATTCATGTTATTTCGTACACATATTCTTCCATCTTCTAGCTTTATCCTTGCCTATGCACTCAGATCCGGCACTTTGGTGGAATGGGAACACCTCATCATGGGTGTATACTACAAACCACTAAGATAGAAGGAGGAAATAGATGAGGGGTTCAAGAAAGTGGCATGGAGGCGTGATGTATTAGTGATCTGGGATATCAGTTATCCAGGCATCTGCTAGGGCTCTCTGTGCCCAATGCGAAACAGCTGATGATTTCTTGGTGTGTCATACTGGCAATTTCATCCTTTAAAGGTAAAGGAAATAACAAGAGGAAATAGATATTTTAGTCCTGATTCTGATCAATAAGAATGAACTGGTTGCAGAATTAGAAATGACAGGGATCTTAGAAACAAGTGAATACGCCATCCTAGAATCTGGGATAGAGGAGGGGAACCTTGAGCGTGTTCTAAAAAAGCTTTAGATTTAGAGTGAGTGGATTTCAAGGGATCATGATAAAGAATAAATAAAATTATACAGGGGAAGTCAATCTGAGAGGTGGGAAATTCTCAAGAATGACATCCTGACTATGCCAAGAAAGTGACTTTAACCCTAACATCCCACTGCTAGGCATATACCCCAAAGAGGTCAATGATTAAAAAATGAGGACCCCATAAAAATATTTATGCACCAAAATATTTATAGCAGCACTTTTCGTGGTAACAAAGAACTAGAGACAAGAGTAGATGTCCATAGATTGGTGAATGGCTAAACAAATTGAAGAATATGAGTCTAATAGAATGTTACTGTGCTATAAGAAACACTGACTATGATAGAGAAAAAGAAGTATGGAAAACACTTATATGGATGGATGTAAAATGAAGTAAGGAGAGCCAGGAAAATAATAGGCATAATGACTACAGAAGTGTAAATAGAAGCACCAACAAAGCTATCCCAATTAAATACTGTGATGTTTTAATGACCAATCTTAGCCTCAAAGAAGAAATATGAAAAGATACCTTATTTCCATCTTTGTGGAAAGGTGGGGGGACTATGGCTGTGGAATGCTGCATATATCAGATTAGTCAATTAATTGGTTAGTCTTGTATTCTTTTTTCCTCTCTTATTTGTTGAAAGAGATGACTCCATGGGAGGGGGAGAGGAGGATAACATTACAAAATGGACAAAATTTATTATAGTAATACCTTTAAAAATATATCCTGCAGACCCAAATTGAAATAATTCCAATGAAGAAGAAAGGGAGAGTTGTCTAAAGAGACTGATGTGGTTGCACAGGGAGCTCACTGGCCAAATTATAAAGTCATGTACAGGAGATAGAATTAAGGGCAAGTAAAAGATTCCTTGCAAAATTAGAGAATGTGTTATTAAAGGCCATTGCAACTCACATCAGTTCAAAAAACATAGCACGGTCACCTGAGAATAGTGTCAGGATCGCCAAAACTTAAAAGGAGTTAAAGTTGGAAAGGCATACTAATGATAAAAAGGGACCTTTAAGCTACGATCAAGAAAAACGGTAAGATCATAGATCTAAGGCAAAGATTAGAGGCCACTGAATCCAATCCTCTTGTTTTACAGGTGAGGAAACTGAGGTATAGAGAGGTTATGTGATGTGTCTGAGGCAGGATTTGAACCCGGGTCTTCCTGAATCCAATGCCCTATTCACTATACCATGCTGTCACTACTAGGCAGAACCACTTAATTCTTTCTTTCTTTGTTTGGTTTTGGCTAAGGAGAATGATTTTTGAAATGGAAAAGACAGAACAAAAATGGGTAAAGGGGAATTGAAGCCCAAGATAAGGAGGGCCCTAGAAAGAGAAATCTGTTCATGGGAAATTCAAGTCACCAGGCTTAGATAAACTACATCCTGGGGTATGGAAATAATCTAATGAGATTCAACAAATATTTATTAAGCACAGACTATGTGCAAGACATCATGTTGGTGCTTTGGGTAAAAAGATAAAAACAAAACAATCCTTGAATTCAAGGAGTTTCCATTCCAGTGTATCACCCCCTCCAAGGCCTATTCCCTAACACCCACTCACCTTGGTTGTCTAGATCCCTAGAGGGCAGCTGAATACTTCTCCTCTCAGGGTTTTAGGGGCAACCATGAGGGTCTGTGGTTTCTAGTACTGTCATTCATGAACTCCCATCCAGTGCACTCGCCATCGATTTTCAGCCAGACTTAATTAGCTTTTAGAAAGGTTATAGATTTGCTAAGTAAATGTAGCAAGGACAACTGGTACAAAAACAATCCTCCTAAAAGTCTGGGCCACATTCTCCCACAGTTACGGTCTTGTGAAGAGAATGGTCTCAACCTTCACGAGCACATGTGACAAAAGAAACCAGAACTCGAAGCTCTAGATCCTTTTTGCTGAATCTTCAGGAAGTTCTCCTGCTCAGCTCCAAAGGTCCAATGAAGATGCCATCAGCCAATGTTGCTCCAGAGACATTGCTACTGATGATGGTGGGAGTCCAAACTTTCTGATCTTTCAAAATTCAGAAGGTCATCATCAGCTAGAGGGAAGGAGAAGAGGAGAGATAACTCAATCCTCTTCTCCCCCATCCCCAACCCTAGCAATACAATTTGATCAGACACAACTAGACTGGCAGGTTGCTGGAATGCTCCTGCTGCAGTGCCTGATTCTGAACTGCTTGCTGTAATATACATAGGCCCAGTGATGTGTCTGATTCTTTAAAGCAATCCCCATAGTTTCCCATGTGGTAATTTGGTTTCATCCAGTGATGCTCCCAAATTGATTAAGGGTTCATTCATACCTAAATGAAGCCTTTGATTGATTGACCCCATCAGTAAGTCTGGGTCATCCTATCCACCCCAAAGAATAGTCACAAATTGGTTGATGTCACTTTGTAGAAAGATCTCTACTGGAGTGCCTCTTGGATCTGCCTTTACCTTCGTTCTGTTCAACGTATTTGTCAATATCTTAGGCGAAAACTTGGAGACAGGAGTGACAAGAATCTGAATCTTGCCTCAAACCCTTACTATCTGTGTAATTTCTACCTCTTTAATATTCAATTTTCTCATCTGAAAATGGCAGTAATAATCCCTACACAATCTTTCATTTCTCTGGTAACATCCTTTACATATCTTCTTCTATGTAATTCCTCCTTTGGGATGTGTTGCAGCTTGTCCACATCCACCATGGGCCTCTCCATTGCCCTCTGGGTGATTCTCAACTTTAGTGATTTGGATATCACAATGTTCTATAACTTTCAATGTCTCTAGAAGAAAACTGTTTAAGATAGCCTTTGTTTCAGGGAAATGCTTTGCATTGAGTCCTTGAACAATGCAGAGATGAACGCAGAGATAAATGAGATGCATGATCTCTCAAATGAGCTTAATTTAAGTATCCAAATAAGAAAAACTATGTAGATGAAAAATGCCTATTCACCAGACTATGATATCCAGTCAGATGGGCAGCCCATAGAGCTCATCTATTAGTATAGACATTTTGGACAGACGCCACAAATGGGCAGTGAGGAGAATAGGTTGGATTGCCTTTGGGAAATTATAAGGTACTTTAGAAATATTAATTGAACTAAAGCCATAGGGGTTATTGTGATTGTAGGGTCCTTAGGGGCAAGAACTGTGTTTTGCTCTTTCTCTGTATCCCATTCATATGAGAGAATACAAACAAATGTTTGCTGAACCAAATCGACCAGACCTAAAACAACGGGTGCATGGAGCTTCATCCTTGTCTTCCTTCTCTGGAGTAACTTTGGGAAACTGATCACAGTACCAGGCAGTCAATCACATAGGTACCATTTAGAAACAGCACAAATTAAATGGACAAAGCGCATGAGACTGTCTAGGGCTCCAAAGAGCCATGAATATCCAGGAAACATTCCTCTCATTGCAAACATCTCCTGGGAACTATTAAGTTACCAGTCCGGGATGTAATATGCCCCGTATTTGCCAGAGGGGGGAAACATCGAAAGAGGTGAATGAGTTTGGTAGTATACAGTAATGCTGCTAACAACTCATCTAGGCTTATGGAGGGGAAAACGCCTTTGGAAAGGGAGCTTGAGTTGTACATTATATAAAGGTATATTTCAAGGCATGGCTGAGACAGCAAATCGTAACATGGTATGTCAGGAAACTGCTCTCATTGGAAAGAAGTGAACAAAGAGTAGGACATTTTGGGATATATTGTGACACTTCAATCAATCAATCAGTATACATTTTAATAAAATGTGCCAAGCACTGTGCTGGGTGCTTCAGATAAAAAGGCAAAAATGAAGCTCTCTTTGCCCTCCAGGGGCTTACATTCTATCGGGGGAGATAACATATGCATAAATAAATTTTTGTAGATCATATAGAAAATAAAGACAAGGTAATCATGGGAGTTAGGCCCCTAGGAGGTGTGTGGGGGGGGAGAATCAGGAAAGATGAAAAATGGCTATTGGCAGTGTGGGGCTGGAGTGCAATTTCAGGAGAGAGAGATTAGGACTTGATATGTGGATTTGGTCATCATCTCAATTGAGAGAATAATTAATCCCATCAGAGAAAGGGAGATTAGTAAAGGAGAGAATGTAGAGAGAAAAGAGAGACCAAGGCAGATGTTTTGGGGGACACTGAGGCTTAGGTGCCAAGACATGGATGATGACACAGCAAAGGAGAAGGGGAGGTCAGACCAGTAGGAGGAAAACCAGGAGAGAGAGCAGCATGGAAGCCATGGGGAGAAGGTTGTATGAGGTTGGGGGAGAGAAGAATCATTATGGGCAAATGCTGGAGACATGTCAGAGGAACTGATGACTGAGAAAGGCCAGTGACGATGTTTTCCAAGCTGAGTTTTGGTAGAATTTAGGTCTGGGGTGGGGTTAAGGGACCAGAATGCCAGTGGGAGCTGAGTGGGAGTAGGGGAGAGGGAGAGACCTCAGGTGCTACCTAGTTCAAACCCTATCTGAACAAGAATCTTCTCTAGGTCAAGTGGTCATCTGACACCTAAATGCTTAGCCCACCATGCCCTATGGTGATCCATTCCCCTTCTAGACAGCTCCCTTTGTGAAGACGTTGTGCTCCCTGGGGCCAAGTAGAACCTGTCCAATGTCTTCCCCTCTCTGAGAGGCCCCCTGCATGTCACAGCCTTTCAAATACTTGCTGACGGCTCTCACATCTGCCCTAGGTCTCCTTTCCAGACTACATACCCCCATACCCCTAGTTTCTTCCCCCCCACCCACCCACCCAAGCCATGCATGAGTAAGGCTACATGAGAAGCCTTAGCAAAGAGGAAGAACACATTTGCCTCCATTCAAAGAGTTAAACTTCCCTTTCCTTTTCATTACCATAATGATGATATTATCTTCATTTCTTTAAGTGGAATAGATATTAATCAAGGTTTTGTTTTGACTTTTCCCAGCCTGCAACAGCTTCTCTTTCTAATCAGAGCCAGCCTCCCTTCCACTGCTGCCCTCGTACCTCCCACCCCTGTGCCCACACGATCCTGTGCCCTCCCCCACTCAAAGGGAGCACCGAAGGTAGATGAGCTGATTCAAAAAGTTTCTGAGGCTTTTTAGGACAAAACGCTTGGTGGTCTCAGGTTGACCAGGCTCTGCTGGAATATTCTTCTGGAGAATTAAGGCCCAAGCACCATCTCACATTGGGAGAGAAGAGACAGAGATACACGTCCATCTGGCCTCCCCAAGCCACTTCATGCACTCTCCAAGCCACTATAACCGTAGCTTTGCAAGTTGCTCCTTCTCCCCAGAATTCCATCTCCCGTCCCTTTGTCTTGGCCCATAGGGCACACTCCCTCTTCCCATACACGTCTTAGAATCTCATTTCTTTCACAGCCCAGCTTGAGAGTCACCTCTGACTCCAGGCATTTCCTGTCTCCCCCCCTCCCCGCCCAGTTTCTCTTTTTCTCTTGAAGTTACAAAGAGAAGAAATTATTTAAACTCATTTAAACTCTCTGAGGGCAGGACTCATTTCTTTCGGATCCCCTCGACCCTTGTTCTTAATCAGTTTGTTGAACTGAATTGAATTGAACCTGGGTACCTCCAATTTCAGGTACTTCACTATCCTTTGTCTTGGAACAAGAGGCCACAATTACCTTGGATTTTTTTTACATATAATCTCCACATACTTTATATCTACAGATAATAAAATGTAAATGTCCTTTAAGATAGAGACTGTTTAATTTTTGTGTTTGCATTCCCCAACACCAGGCACCCAATAAGCATTTAATAATTGCTTGTTGATCGATGTACCTCAATACTTCTAAAATTCTCCTCTTTCTAATCTATCCTCCACACAGTTGGCACAATTATTTCCCTCTATTCAGTGGCCCCCCATGACCTCTGGGATGAAATACAAGCTTCTCGGTTTGGTACTTAAGGTCCCTTACAATCCACCCCCAGTCCGGGTTTCCAGCCTTATTTCATGCCACTCTCCTTCCTATACTTTGGATTCCATTCAAATTAGCTATTCCTCAAACTTAACAATTTATCTCCTGCCTCCAGGCATTTGTATACACTCTTCCTCTCAATATTTTTATTTTCCTTCAATTCTCAGTTCAGGTTGCACTTTCTAGAGTAAGTCTTTCTTGAGGTCAGGAATTGTGTCTTTAGCTAACTTTGGTATCTCCCCATTGCCTGGCACGGTAGGAACTTAATCGATGCTTGATGAACGAATGAACAAAAGTAGTTTGTGAACACACTCTGTTCATTTGGGCCTATACCCCCACATGAATTAAATTCAGCCATGGACCAAAATGCTCTGGGCCTAGCCTGGGCATAAGATCTATTACTGGGGATGAACTCTTTCTCATAATGCTGAATTGAGACATCATGTGCCAAAGTGGACGTGTGACAACAAGGTCCCAACTACTTCCAGGGTTAGGTCCTAGTTCTCTCCTCAGCAGCCAGGAGAAGGCCAAGATATTGGGGCAGCTAGCCCAGAGCCAGGATTGGGTATGTCATTGAAACTGTGCAGGAAAGTGCCATGCCCCAGCAGGAAAAAATGCCAGCTGACATTTCTGTAGCTAGTTAAGATTTTTGTTTTGTTGTTATTGCTATCTGGACCTGCTACTTACTATCAATATGACCCTAGCAGTTAGAATATACATAGTGGATGAGCACTGGGTCTAGAGTCAGAAAGACCTCAGTTCAGATCTGTCCTCAGACACTTACCAGCTGTGTGACCCTAGGCCTCAGTTACCTTAGCTGGAAAATGGAAATAACACGTACCACCCAGGCTTGTTGTGAGAATCAAATGAGGAAATATTTGTAAAGCATGGTGTCCGGCACAGAGTAGGTGCTCAATAAATGTTTATTCCCTTTCCTTCCTTTTTCGCTTCCCTTCATTCTCCCATTGAGAAAGTCACCTAATCAATCTGGGCCTCAGTTTCCTCACCTGGAAAACAAGAGGTTTTAGCTCTAAGGTCTTCCAGTTCTGAATATATGATGGTCCTCTGGTTTCTTGGAGCAGAAAAATTTCCAATATGGAAACTCTTTTCCACCAATGTAATTCAGCAACTCATCTCTAACTTCCATTTTATATACATATTTGTGTACATATGTGTATATTGTGAGTATATACATATACATGTTATGTAATAAAAATAACCCTTATATAATACCTATTACATGGCAGACACTGTGCTAACAGCTTTACAGAGATCTCATTTCATCTTCCCAACACCCTTATGAGGTATATTCTATTATTTCTATTTTGCAGTTGAGGAAACTGAGGCAGGCAGATGTTAAGTGACTTGCCCATGGCCACACAACAAATAAGTGTCTAAGGCTGGATTTGAACTCAGGTTTTCCTGACTCCAGCACTCTAACCACTGAGCCACCCAGCTACATATCCTCTAGTCTTTTGACCTGGAAAACTAGTGCACATGGTGAACTCCAATGAAGTTATAATTATAATGATATCTTTTCACTGCAGCAATAAAATAAAATGAACTAAAATTCCAGCTCTGACCTTTTCTACACAATCACTAGAAAGCACGGCATCTACCTTTTTAATGGCTTCACCAACCAGGAACCTCTCCTCCATCTATTTGGTGTCTTTATCATTCTTCTATTCTAATCATTTTTCTCTCCAACTTAGGACCCTTTTACCTCTCTGTGAATTTACCTTTATTGAATATGTTCTGTAGCATGCTGGACCCAAGTTGGACCCAAGAGTTAGACATAAGAACCAATTATTAAATTTTCCATGTGAAAATTGAAGCTTTGGAAATTAGCAAATGCTACAAATCAGGACTTGATTTATTGCTTTGTTGATTGGCTAGACTTAAGAAAGCAGTGGGGAAAATCTTAATACATATTAAACTTACAGTTGTGTTATGAGGATATTTTTCTTCCAGAGAGCCATTATGAAACATTTCCTAGAATACCCATGAACGTGTTCATACTGACTGGGCCCTGAAGAGTACTAGCCTTCAGGAAACCAGACTCTGCTATTCAGTTACATTGTGACTATGGGCAGGCCTTCTTTCCTGCCTCCTCCATGAGATGAGGATGGTCAACTTGTCCAAGTACCTTCTTCCCTGAGTTTTTAAGGGAACCATTTGTAAAGCTTTTGAGCATGAGAGAAATGGGAGCTTATAATAACAACATGGAAGAATAAGAAGGAAGGAGTGATAAAGTTGCCCCTCAAAAAAGAGAAAAGAGCACCAGTGAAGTATTTTTTAAAAGCACAGAAGAGAATAGACAGTATTTCAGGAGAAGATGCAGACAAGCAGGATAACTTTGAAACCATGTTGAATTTCTTTTATATTATAAAAAACCAAGCTGGAGTTAATACACATTCATGGTTTCACATATAATATTTTTTCTATTTCTCTTTTTTTATTTTTAAAATTAATTAATTTTTAACTTTCAACATTCACTTTTATAAGATTTTGAGTTCTAAATTTTCCCCCTTCCCTCCCCTCCCCAAGATGGCATGCAATATGATATAGGCTATACATGTACAATCATATTAAACATATTTCCACATTAGTTGTGCTGTGAAAGAAGAATCAGAAGAAAAGGGAAAAAACATGAGAAAGAAAAAAAGAGAAAATAGTCTGCTTCGCTCTGCATTCAGACCCCATAGTTCTTTCTCTGGATGTGGATGGCATTTTCCATCATGAGTCTTTTGGAATTGTCTTAGATGATTGCATTGCTCAGAAGAGCTAAGTCTAACAAACTTGGTCATTGCACAGTGTTGCCATTACTGTGCACAATGTTCTCCTAGTTCTGTTCACTTCACTTAGCATCAGTTCGTTTAAGTCTTTCCAGGTTTTTCTGAAATCTCTATTCCTCTTTGTATATGGAAATGTTCAACAACATCTGTTGTCATTTGTCACTTTCAGAATGACAAAATATTAAGATAATAACAATAGTTACAGAACATTCTGGAGCTTACAATGTATTGATAGCTCATGGAGACTCTAACTTATGGAATTCCCCCAATATAAAGAGGGATTTGTAGAAATGAGGAGAACATTTGAGAAAACAGCTCCATGCACACTCTAGTAGATATAGTATAGAGATTGGAATCAGGCTCACATCTTGCCTCTGACACTACCATGTGATTTAGAATAAGTCATTTAATCTCCATGGGCCTCAGTTTCCTCAGGTTCCTTATCTATAAAATGAGTATTCTGGATTGGATGGTCTCTAAGGTCCTTCTACTTCTAGATCTATGATCCTTTGGATACTGGCTTTCAAAGGATCATAGATTTAGAGCTAAAAGGGATCTTAGAAGCCCAAGTACAATTTCCTCATTTTTACAGGTGAGGAAACTGAGACTGAGAGGCTAAGTGACTTACCTAGGATCACACAGCTGGTAAGTGTCTGAGGCAAGATTTGAACTCAGATCTTCTTGACTCCAGGCCCAGTGCTCTATCTATACTACTAGCTGCCTCTGAATTTGGAGTCAGGCCACTTGAAACCTAACTCTGCTACTTATTGCTTATATTACTTTCGTCCAGTCCGTTAACCTCTCTGTGCCTCAGTTTCTTACTCTATAAAATGAGGGGGGGTTGGACAAGAAGACCTCTGAGGTCTCTTCCAGTTCAAGGTCTGTGATCCTAAGTCTCTCTTCCAATCTGGGTCTGTTTCCTCTTCTGTAAGTAAAATGAAAAGATTTGACTAGAGATGATTGATGGCCTCCAAGGTTCCTCCCACCTCTATATTTCTGATCACAAGATTCCTACATGTACATTGTCATGGAAAGAGAATTGGGTTTGGCGTCAAAGGACCTGGGTAAAATCTTGGCTCTGTTGTATGACCCAAAGCAATTCTCCTTTCTTCTCTGGGTCTCAGTTTCCTTACCTGTAAAATAAGGATGTCAGACCAGGTGATGCCAAAGGTCTCTCTTGTCCCTAAAATCCAATGAGCCTATGCATTTTTGACACAGAGACATAATTTCACATCAATGTTTCCAAGATAAAAAGATGGCTCATCAACATTCATGGCCCCCCACTCAAGTAGTACAAAATGCCAACATTCTGTGGGGTCCCGTTTGTGACATGCTGGGTTAGATGAGCTCTTGCCCAGCTTTTTAAGCATAGATCTCAAGCAAAAGAAGCAGCCCTCCTCTCTGCTCTGTCCCTCCTAGGGAAGGTAGTTGTATGAGCTTTTGATTGGCTTAGCTGAAGGATGGCAAGTGGTCTTCTTATCATCTTAACTCTCCCCCAGCCACAGGTGGCAAGAGGCAAACATGCCCCTTAGCTGCCAACAGATGCGACTAAATGCTCAAATTAGATCCCCCTTCGCTCGGGAACGATAAAAATGACCCTGTGGAGGAAATTACACTGTGAGGCAAAAATGGAAAACACTCCGCTGATGCACAACAATGTAGGAGGGACAGATACAAATTGTTCCAATCACAGCATGGTGGAAGACTAATGAACAATGGGCTTGGGAAAGGAATGGGGAGAAAATAGCAAATTGCCGTTTGAATGAACTCAGGGCCCAATGGCCTGCGTCAGAGATTGATTATTTGTCATTTCAAAGGAAATGTCCTTTAAAGGAAAGGGACTGGGTCGGGCCGACTCTGTTGTGCTGCAGTGGAGTGGAATGGCCTGCTCTAGGTGGGTTGGTATCTTCATTAATTTTCATTGCTTGGTTTTCCAATACACTGTTCTAATTAGCCATTTTTTTCCCCAAATCCCAGAGTTAGAAGTAGTAGAAGGGGCACTGGATTCCAGTCGTAACTCTGATGCCTTCTATCTATGTGACCTTGAACATATCACTTTACTTCCTTGGGACTCAGTTTCCTCCTCTATAAAATGAGGGAGTTGTATTAGATGGCTTCTGAGGTCCCTTTCAGCTCTCAATCTATGGTCCTTTGTATTTCCCTGGGCAAATTATTTTCTCTCTCTAGCCTCAATTTTTTCACGTATAAATGAGGGGATTGAAGTCCCTTCCAGCTCTGAATCTGTGATGTGGGAATAGGAAGGCTCCTCAGAGGTCATTTAGTATGACCTGTACTTGAGCAGGAAGCTTCTCTACAGTATCCCTGATGAGACCTCCAGGCATGGGAAGTCCACTTTTCAGTCATTTCAATTGTGTCCAACTCTTTACTACAGCAATTAGGACTTTCTTGGCAAAGATACTAGAGTGGTTTGCCATTTTCTTCTCCAGCTTGTTTTCTAGATGAGAAAACTGAGGCAAACAGGATGAAGTGACTTGCCCAGGGTCACACAACTAGTAAATGTCTGAGGCCAGATTTGAACTCAGGTCTTCCTGACTCCAAGCCCATGCTCTATCTACTGTGCCACCTAGCTACCCCCCAAAATCTACTACCTCCCTGGATAAGCCATTGTTCTTATAGCAGGTAGGCACAAGAACCTTTTCTACTTTGTTTTTCCCTTTTCCCTATTCTTATGGGGGATATGGGAGGAAGAGTGAAGCAGGGGGCCCAGGTTGTATGTTGCAACAGATGTGATGCCAACAGGAAAAAATGCTACTTTCTCAGGATACTGTGGGCCAAGGGTACATGACAGTAAACACTGAGTAGAATGGCTAGGACTAACAGGTCTGTTGGGAAGGAGAAAGAAGATGGAAAAAAGGGAAGAGAACAAGAAAACAGGAGAATTGTGTCACTCATTTGGGGACACAGACCTCGTTAAAGGAAGTAGCATGGAGCTAGAGGATTCAGGCAACATAACAGTAACTAACAGTTGAGAAAGACCCATGGTGACCACAGATGTAGTAGCAGTAGTTGATGGGGTGGGGGTGGGGGAAGAATGGCAGGGGTGGAGCAGACAGGAATGCAGAACCTACATTGGAAAAAAATCAATGAAAAACAATGTTCACCTAATGTTTCCTGTGCTACTTACCACAGGACCAGCAAATGCAGGGCACTCAGGCTGTTGGGACTTTCCCTATTGGGGCTATGAGTTTTGGGGGCCCAATGTTGAACCATTCTGGAAGGAACAAGAGTAAGAAATGACCCTCATTGGGGCTGGGATCACTAAACACTATTACACTCTCTCAGAGAGCCTAGAATTCGAGCCCCTTCCGTGTCTTGTACATTCTTTGAACTAATGCTGCTTTATTCCTCACCATCCTAAATAACTATCCTACATTCAGAAGCTTTGAAAGCCTTGCTTTCTTTTCAGGAATGGAGTTTAATGACCAGAAGTTTTGAGTTAATATGAGGCAAATTGTTATCCTTTTACCTAGACAGAGATACTGGTGGGGGAGCCAGGCCAAGGCAATCCAATTCAACAAGCACTCATTAAGTACCTACTATGTGCCAGGTTCTGTGCCAGGCACTGGGGACAAAAAACTACAAAATCAACATAGTCATTGAATGAGATGAGTTGGTCTTGGAAATTCCTGAACTAGAACCCAGGATGGCTGCCAGGAGTGAAGGCAGGAGTGGAGCCTTGCATGCTATCTATTTATATCCCCACAACTTAGCACAGTGTTTTGCAAATAGTAAGTGCTTAATAAATGCCTTTTCATCCACTTGTTGTTACCAGGGTGGCACATTTGGGGCCAGGTCTGATTGTTGGGAAGTGTTTCCTTATATAGACCTAAAACCTGCCTCTTGGCCAATTTGACCCTTTGTTCCTCCTTGTGCCTTCTAAGACCAAGAAAAAGTCTCTGTCCCCTCTTCCAAATGACTGTTTTTCAAGTACTTTAGAGCAGTAGTCAAGTGTTCCCTAAGTCTCCCTCTAGGCTTAATCTTCTTTCGAAAAATCTTTATGTGATATGATCTCCAATGTGTTCACCTTATCCCCTTATCCTCCTGTTTATTCATGTTCTGCCTAAACCATGGTCTCCAAAAGTGCACCTAATGGCCCACATATACTGTGACCAGGGAGGAAACGGTAGGTTTATTACTATACTTTAAAAAACACTTTGGCTCTCTGAACACAGCCTAAGATTACATTAGATTTTTCAATCATTAGGGTAAATACAAAAATCAGGTAAGGCATGGTTGCTGCCTTCATGGACCTTCTAGTCTAATTTGGGGGTGATACACAAACACAGATGGTGATAACGAACTGTATTACCCAATAAGTGTATTCATTGTTATTGTTCAATTGTGTCTGCCTCTTCATGACCCCATTTGGGGTTTTCTCGGCAAAGATACTGGAGTGGTTTGCCATTTCCTTATCCAGCTCATTTTACAGATGAGGAAACTGAGGCAACCAGAGTGAAGTAACTTGCCAAGGGTCACACCATAAATGTCCGAGGCCAGATTTGAACTCAGAAAGATGAGTCTTTCTGACTCCAGGCCTGGCACTAAATCCACTGCAGCACCGCCTAGCTGCCCAAGCATATTAGAAAGGTGTACAAATATTCTTTGTGAGATCCAAGGGGGAAGGTTGTTACTAATCAGAGGGAACAGGGAAAGCTTGATGGAAGAGGTGACATTTGAATTGCTCTTTAAAGGTTGGACAGGAATTGAAGAGGGCTGAGGATATTGCAGGCACAGGGAGAGTGGTAAACAGAGGCACAGATATATGAGAGCAGGGCATATTATAGATGTAGAGAGTAGACCAATTTCACTAGAATGTCAAGCACATGGAGGGGACTAATACAAGGTAAGAAAGGAAAGGAATGATTATGCCACCTTGTGAAGGGCCTGAAATACTGGGCATGGAATCCCACAACTTTAAAGTTGGGCTTTAAGACCCAGCCTATACATAAACAAGGATCCCATCTACAACGTACTAAGCGAGTAGCGTCATTCAGGCTTTACCTGAAGGCTTCCAGTGAAAGGAAATCTACTACCTACATCTGCCAACTTCTGCTCTTTGCTTCTGGTTCTACCCTCTAGGTCCAAGCAGAATAAGTTGAATCCTTTCTCCATAGGACAGCTTGAAGATAGCTATCAAATCATCCCTAAGTCTTCTTTCCTCTAGGTTACACATCCCTAATTCCTTCTTTTTCCCTAATTCTTTCAATGCATCATCATAGGGCATGATCCCAAGGTCCTTCCCCACCCTAGTTAATCTTCCTCTGGATGTTCTCCAGTTTATCAATGACCTCCCTAAAATGTAAGACCCAAAACTGAACTCAGGACACCAAATGTGACCCGATGCCTCTATAGTCCTGGACACTTTTTTTTTTGTTTTGGGCCTGGGGTTTCATGGGCATAAAGGGCCTTCTTTAGAGTTTAAGGTCTTTAAGAATGGCCCAGAGCAGTGAGAGATTAACTGACTTGCCCAGGGTCACACAACCATTATATGTGAAAGGCCAGGCTTGACTCTATATTATCCTGATTCTGAGGCCAGCTTGCCATCCATCACACCATGGTGCCTTGCTCTCCCAGACACTATGTGCTTCTTCAAACAGCCCAGGATTGCATTAACCTGAACTTTACCCAGTTGACATTAGGGAGCCATTGAAGGGTGTGTACCAAAGGGTGAGTGAGACAGCCAGATTTATGTGAAGGTCATTATCTCCAATAATCTTCCTACCAAAATCAGCAGAGCATTGACTTTTGGCATTGAAAACCAAGCTTTTCTTATTCTAAACTTCAGAAAGGCAATTGAAAGTTTGGGTTTCATCTAGTTGGGGGTTTTCCTCGCCTTTTCTTTCACTGTATTTTCTAGCACGCTGCTTCCATACTGGAAATATTTACAAAATATTCCTTCGACCAGGGCCATAGGACTTGGGGACCAGCTGAAAATCTATCCATTCGTTACTTCTGATGTGTCCAGGGAGAATGAAGTTAGCATATTGACAATTCCCTTGAGGCTGCTGTTGTTCAGGAATTTCCAAAGTAGTAGAGGACCCTTTGCATGCTGAGACTATTACCTACCACCTATTTGTGTCAGATCAGTGGAGGGAAGAGAGACCCTTGTCACTGACTGACTGAGTTGTCAATCAGTATTAGGTTGGTAGGTTGAATTCTCCTACACTATGCAATGAAACTCTCTGTGATAGCCTGATCAGACAAGGTACTCAGCATTTGGGGATTGAATCATGGGGTGCAAGAAATGACTACAAGGAGTTGACTTATAGGAGGAATCCCTTTTGTGCACAGGTTGGATTTAAACGCTGCTGAGGTCCCTTCCAAATCTTAATATCTGTGCTTTTATGATTCTGCAACTTACAGTGACAGAATGAGTGAGGGCCATTTACAAGAACTTAAAGGCACAAGTGTCAATCAGCTGATCCTTAGAGGGTGAGCACAGTCACTGCCAGTTGGGTTAAGGACAGCCCCAATGGTCCTGTCATTCATCGTGGGCCCCTGCTTCCAGATTCTGGAGTATTCAGTGGTCCCCATCAATCTGGGGATAGGAGCAGACAGTTTGGAACCCACTCCTTCCTTGAATGAACCCAAAACTGATTTTGTACCTCTTGGGTTGAAAAGCACTGACATACTTGGCTCTTTGCTCAGTGAGGCCAGTTAGCTCGCAGAAGGTGGAGTAGAGCCCAGCCTGTGACCCTTCTAGGGCCACATTGTTATCACTACTTCCAGATGAAAGCCTCCTTGGCTTGACTTTGTATGTGGCAACTGCGAAAAAGAGGAGAGATGGTAGCTGGGGACAGTTGATTCCTGGAAAACAGAAACTTAAATGGAAAAGCAAAACTTTAGACATGTCATACGTAATATTTACCACTTAAGAGGTAAATAGTCAGTACAGGAGTTGGGCCTTTCAAGTTGATTCGAAGGCCAGTAATACAAATGTTGTCTTCCACAAGGGGCAATTAACAGACCTCATGGGAGAGAGTGTGTGTTATAGAGAGAGTGAATGGGTGTGGTTCAAGCCATGATCCAAGAGGGTGCCATGCCAGGGTCAAGCCAAAAAGTGAGTGCTCTGGGTAAACCAATCTTTAGGGATATCAGAGACGGACTGCTATATAGCATATGTAGCATCAGAGTGGGGGATGGGGGACAGACACTATGGAGGGAGACAGTTGTGAATGGTAGCTTATCTCAGGACAAGTCTCTGCCAGAGACAATGTTTTAAAGCAGCAAGATGCTCTGCACATGCTACCCACCCCCACACCACCAGTCAGCTGCAGCTATATTGTAATGGACCTAGACATATCCAGTTGTGATATAAGAGCTAACCACTCAATCAGTAAGCATTTATTAAGTGCCTGTTCTGTGCCAGGTCCTGTACTGGAGATACAAAGACAAAATTGAAACCATCCCTGCCCTCCTGGAGCTTTAATTCTGTCTGGGGAAAACATTTTTGCATGTGACAAGAGGCAAAATCTGTATAAAGTAAATCAAGGATAAGAACTCTACTTATTATTTTGTTGGTATAAGGAACTCCCAGATGAGGAAATTCCTTCTCCTAAAGCAAGTTAGCACTTTCTCTGAAGTTTGTAAAATTCTAGTTACCTAGAGCACTGAGAGGTTAAGAACCTTGCCAAGCCCACACAGGAAGAATGCATCAGAGATAGGACTCAAACCTGGGTCCTTCTGGCAACAAGGCTGGTTCTCTATTCACTATGGCATGTTGCCTCTATCAGAGTAATCCTATAAGGTCATTTTGAGGATGGTGGCAGGCGCTGAGAGCTTGAGGGATGAGGAAAGGCCTCATGTAGGAGGTGATAGCTGACCTGAGCTTTGAAGGAAACTAGGGATTCAATGAGGTGGAGGTGAGGAGGAAGTACATTTGAGGCCATCAGGCCAAGGCGCAGAGATGAGAGAGTATCATCTGTGAGGAACAGCAAGAAGGTCAGTGGAAAAAGCACCACGTAGGAAGCTAGTAGTCCTGTATTTGAATCCCAGTTCTACTGGCTGTATGACCTTGAACAAGTCATTGGCCTTCTCTAGGCCTCAGTTTCCCCATCTGTACAAGGGGAGGTGGAGCAGATGATCTCTAAGATTTCTTCCAGTTTCAACATTCAATGAATGTTCAACTTTGTAAATGAATGGACCATGAATTACCTATATGCATTCATGTATGCCTCAGTTTACTTTTATTTCTCATGGAACATGACCAAGATGAGAGGTCTGAGTTTTCTCAAACAAGATTAGCTTTTACAGAGACCAAGCTTGAAACAATTGAAATATTCTCAGAGTATGTGTGTTCTGCCACAAATATCTTCTCTTCTGAGTGTTCTAAGACTAGATGTGTTTCCACAGAGAGCAGAGCTGTAGTAGTGGGAATGTTCTCAGAGTGTGTGTCTCCAACCACAAATATCTTGTCCTCTGAGTATTATATAGTTGTGCTGCCTTTTTTCCCCTCCCTCACACACCCCTATGCAGGCACATGCAGGATCCTAGGGGACGAATTAGGAGGAGAGGGCAGCACGCCTTGCAGATCAGTGGTATCTGACATTGTGATGTGTTCAAGGAGGGTGGGGACTAAAAAGGGCATCAGATTTGGCAACATTAAAGACTTCAGTAGAGGTAGAGAATGAGAAGCCAGATTTGGAGGAATTGCATTGCTGTTCAGTCATTTTCAGTTGTGTCTGACTCTCCGTGACCCCATCTAGGGTTTTCCTGGCTTCACTCCTCCCTGCCTTCTCCCTGCCTGCTAGAGCTGGAAGAAATCTCACTATAAAGCCCTCACTATAAAGATGAAGAAAACAAGGCCCAGACAGGTGAAGTAACTTGCTCAAAACCACACTCATAGTGGAAGGGAGAGCCAGGATCTAAACTGACTCCAAATCTGGGACTCTCTTCATGGCACCACATCATTTCTTTCACTGGCTCATTGGGTGCCTGCCTTTCAGTGGCAAGGTATCCCCCAAGGCTCTGCTTTAGGGCAGCTAGGTGTCACTGCAGTGGATAGAGTGCTAGGCCTGGAGTCAGGAAGGCCTAAATTCAAATCCAGCCTCAGATGCTACCTGTGTGACCCTAGGCAAGTTGCTTAACCCTGTTTGCCTTAGTTTTCCCATCTGTAAAATGAGCTGGAGAAGGAAATAGCAAACCACTTCAGTAACTTTGCCAAGAAAACCCTAAATAGGGTCACAAAGAGTCAGACACAACCGAACAACAAGGCTGTTTTAGGCCCTCTCCTCTTCTCTCCTGTCAGTTCTAGCTTCACAATCGCTTTCCCATTTGTCTCTTCCTCTTCATTTTTGCTGTTGCCACCTCAGCTCCTACCCTCATTAACTGTGGCCTGAACTATTTATTGCAATAGCTTCCTCATTGGCTCATGGAGACTCTATTCTATTGCTGAGGATGGCTTACGCACTACAAATGGCATTAAAACCATCATCCAAGACACATGTGACTAAAAAGGGTAACTGGTCATGATGGAAGTGAGGAGGATAACAGATGGTTAGCCTCGGTGTTCTACTGAGATCCAAAAGATATCCAAGAGAAGCAGAGGGAAGCCTCTGGAAGGTTGGTCCTCTAGCAAGGTTTATGGAATGACACAGACAGAAATCACACAGGATGAGAAGGTATGGAGCGGTCTTGATCTGGACCAGTAGAGGGAATATTCTTATCGATGACATCATGAATCTGTTGTACTTTCAAAGTACAAGTTATTATATAGAAATACCATGTGTTTTCCTCTCTATAATGCTTTCCAAGTCTAAAAAACTGAAGTTTCCATCCCCCCACCAAACACACATATGAATCTCCAGGAAGTTGTCCCAAATTCAACATACTTTGGATCAGCATCCACTCAAAATCATAGGTCACAAGACCTTACTGATTTGTTTTCTTTCATTATGCCAACCAGGAAACACATTGATTTGAAGCCAATAGTGTGGCAAAGTGTTAAGAAAGGTTTTCCTCGTACATCACGGGGGTATATTCTTCCATAGATTGCCATACTTCTAGCGTGGGAAGACATACATGCAGAGAACCTATGCGACCAGGTAACATACATGGCACATTACGCATATAGCATCAGATGGTGACGTGGAAGTTAGAAGAAGTGATACAAAGACACTCTCAAGGTCTCTGCAAAGAACTTTGGTCTCTATTGTGAGACATGGGAGACAGTGGCCCAGGACTGCCCAGCATGGTGTGCCTGTATCAAAGAAGGTACTATGCTCTATGAGCAAAGCAGAATTGTAGTAGCTCAAAAGAAACATGAGATGCCCAAATTTAGAGCCATCTCTGCTTCAAATGTTCATGTGGACTCTCTGTGCCTGGCCTGTGGTAGAGCCTTCCAAGCTCATATTGGTCTGATCAACCACATCCAGACAGACTGTACCTTGACCCCAACATAGTGATGTCATTTTGGTCCTCTTTGAGCACGAAGGACAAGCAACAACAATGACCCATGTGTCCAGTAAACATGTATGGTATAGGGAGCTTATCTGTTATGCTCTTCTAGGAGGTAAAGATGACATTGTGGGATCTATACTATCCAAGTGGCTCACAGCACCAGATAGTCTGGCCCACTGCATAGCTCTTTCAGACTAAGGACAAATCTGTCAGTGGTCATCTCCTCAAGTAGCCAAAGGAAACACCTCTGGCTAGGCAGCCCCCATCGACTCAAAAACTCCTATCATTTCTTGAATTCCCAAGGTTTCCACCAGGACTAAAAACAAGAAACACTCATTTCTCAGTGGCCTGGGCTCATAAAAAGAAACCCCAAACATAAGCAGACTTGACGCTTGCTTAGGTAAGCACACATTCTCACTGCCATGTGCTTAAGTTATAGCCACTGTGGTTGGTGACAGATGGAGGGGAGAATCCTCTCTCCCTCTCACTGGAATTCAGGGAAGAAATGGTAGAGTCCCAAGTGACACACAGGGCATAGTGAAGCCTCCCTACAGTAGGCTAGAAAGGGTAGTGCATCCTCCATGATGCTCAAATTGATTGTGTTAATCCTCTTTGATACAAATCCCAGGTACAAGGACACTTCGGGGCCAGTCAGGAACTGTTGCAGCCTCTCAAAATCAACATTCTTCAACACTGAGCCAGGGCACATGTCTAACCCTATGGGAAATGTCCTAGTCCAGCAAATCAGGGAAGTCACTCTGATTATCTCATTACACCAAGAGAGTCAAAGGCCAGTAGTTTGAAGAAGGGATGCCTTTGGCCTGGAGGTAATAATCCAAGGTCTGGTAAATCTTCCTGGAGGAGATAGCCTGGAGGGCTAGACTTTGAAGGCTAAGTAGAAGTTGGCCAGGCAGAGTGAAATGGCATTTTAGATTGATATGTGTTGAGTGGATGGTTTTGTTCAAATCTGGCTGCCTGTTTCTGAAAGAACAATTGTCATCTCATCCCCTGCAAGATCCCCTCAGGAGTTCTTCACTTTAAAGACAGACATGAGTGGGAGGGAGAAAGAAAGACAAATCATCTCTGGTGTCCCTAGTCCAAGATAGGATGCATTATGATACGGCTTTTTCCTTCATTACTTGTGTGAAAATTGCTTCAACTCTCTGGACCTCAGTTTCCTCATCTGTAAAATTCGGGGTTTAGACTAGATAGCTTCTGAGGTCCCTTTTAAATCTATCTAAATCTATGATCCTATAAATCAAAGCTCAGAAGTCATAGATAGAGAGTAAATCAGGGTATTTTAGTGGATCAAAGGCAGCCTTGTATGAAAAGCTGGCCTTGGGATCTGGAAGACCTGGGTATGAGTCCTGCCTCTGACAACTGCTGGTGAGGTGATTCCTGGCAAGATAACCTCTCCATGCCCTAGGCAACTATAGGACTGTATATCTGCCTTATTGGAAGGAGTTTCCCTACTAGGAGTTCCCTAAAGCAGTGAGATCACAAGTTTGATTTTTTTAAAAAAATAAGATAACACGGAGGAAACCCAAGTTTCCCCACTCTTCAAATGGTGAGAGGTAGAGTAGTGGGAGACAAATCTTTTACCTTCTTAGACTCATGGAACTCCGAAGGGATCTTGGAGATTAGTGATTCTATTAGAATGTAAATATCTTGAGGTAAGATGATGTTTCACTTTTGTCCTCTTAACTCCAAGCACTTAACACAGTACCTGGGAAATGTTGCTCAGTCATTTCAGTCTTGTCTGGTTCTTTATATAACCTTCTCCAGCTCAGGAAACTGAGGCAAACAGGATGAAGTAACTTGCCCACGGTTGAACAAGTAGTAAGTATCTGAGGCCAGATTTGAGCTCAGGCCTTTATGACTCCAGACCTGGTGCTCTATCCACTGCAATGCCACCTAGCCATCCTGCCTGGGAAATAGGAGAGGCTTAGTGAATACCCAGGGACAGCTAGGTGGCACAGTGGGCACAGTGAGCACTGGGCTTCGAATGAGAAAGACTCATCTTTGTGAGTTCAAATCCAGCCTCAGACACTAGCTGTGTGACAACCCTGGGCAAGTCACTTATTCCTGTTTGCCTCAGTTTTCTCATCTGTAAAATGAGCTGGAGGATGAAATGGGAAACCACTCCAGTATCTCTGCAATGAAAATCCCAAATGGGAAGAGTTGTACATGACTGAACAACAATAAAAATGAATACTTGCTGGTTGATTGATAGTCAAAAGCCCGTATTTTATAGAGAAAGACATCAAAGACCAGAGAGTTTAGTTGATTTGACTAAGGTTACACAGCTAACCAATGTCAGAACCGGAATTAGAACTCAGTTCTCCTCACTGGAAGCCCAGTGTTCTCCCTTGCACGATATAAAGTAAGAGTTTAGAATTGGGGGACTTTTCAGTCCCCAGTCTTTATGAACCTCGATGGTATCAGCCAGTCCAATTCTGGGTCCCAGAGGGCCCCAACCCCACTAGTGGAGCTTTCCAACAACCCTTGGTGGGGTTTTGCCTTGATCTGCCCGATGCTTCACTAACTGGCTGTACTGTTTTTTGCTGGCTCGTTTTGTCACCGTGCTCACACACAGCCTCCCTGTTCTAGTAGGTTCCTTGGGTGGCACAGGGAGGGTTAGTCTGCCAGGCTAATTCCTTCCTACTCTGCTGAGTCACTGGGTCACAGGGGAGCAAGTACGGAGAATGCCAGACACTGCCACCCTATATCAGCCCAGCAGGAAGTACCACCCTAGGAAATCACTTCATCAAGCCCCATCCCCAAGAAAAAAAATGAGAACATAATGAGGTTACAATTACAACAACTTGGTAGAAAAACAGCCAAAAATAAAAATAAAAAAAAATAAAATTTAAAAAAAGCAACACCCACAGAACATATGCATTTAATACAGTGGCATTCTCAAGGCCAAACAATGGTTACATTGCAGACACAATCCAGGAATGGAGTCAGCCACAATGGGGCACCACAAAAAGCCTTTGGGAAGAGTCAGCTACTGGCTGCCTAACCCTCAGCAAATAAGAAGCAGGAGCAGCACTGAGAAGGGGGTTTGCTGGTCTTCACCCCCACTATCATGGCGTTAGATTTCTATCACGTGCCCACCCTTTGGTCAAGCTATGATTTAACCCAACTCTAAACATTCTGGAGGATGGCCATCATCTCTCCAGTGGAGATCTCCATTCTGGTGCCACTCTGGTAGGCCTTGCAAAGAAGCCGGAATAGAGCTCCAGAGAAATTTCAAGATTTTTTGCCAGGAAGAGATACAGTCATGGTACCTCTAGCCTGTTGCTTTCCAAGGCAAATGTCAGGCAGTGTGTTCCCTGGTGAGGCAATGCTGTATTTTGTATTCCAAATCATCAAGTTGGCCTCGTCTTGCTATTTTCTCTGCATGTCTACAAAACCCAAGGAGAACAGCAAATGGTGCTGTGGAGCCAACCCACGGATGCGGACGTTTTACGGGGTGTCACACGCTGAAGGCTAATGGTTTCCAGGATTCAACGGAATCCAGATGGATAGTAGCGATAAATTACAAAGAAAACATTTCTGAGTGCTGGCCCCCCTCTCAGCCTCCGCCCCCTCCCCTGAAAGGTAGTAAGAAATAAATAGGCTGCTGTAAAAAATAACATTGCTTCCTGAAAATGAAATGAGTACTGGAAACCCAGACACAGAAAGTCTCCATGCATGGCCTGACAAAAAGAGCTCAGAATACAAAGGAATGTTGGGAAGTGGGGGGGGAGGAATTTATGTAAATAAAAACAACGAAACTATTAAGATTTTAAGTATCTGAGGTGAGTTAAAACTCTACCATCCATGTACCACACCAAGTATCTTCTCATTGAATCCGAGAATGGCAAAGCTGGAGGCATCTTTAGAATAGAGAAGAGAAAATGTTAGAACTGGAAGAGACCATTATCATCACAAACATGGATATAGTCCTTTAGGGTTTCCAAGTGCTTTACATAAATTATCTCATTTGATTTTCTTAGCAACCTTGTGAGGTTTGAGACTATTATTATCCACATTTTACAAATAAGGAAACAAGCTGTAAGAGATGAAATGATTTCCCCACAGCTACTAAGTATCTGAGGCATGATTTGGACATAGAACCATAGAATGTCAGAGCTGGAAGAGACCTTAGAACCCAAAATTTCAGAGCTAGGAGGTTTCTTAGAACAGAGGACAGAGAGTATGAGGACTAGCAGGGACACCCTCCATGTATACTTGGATTGGCCCAGCTGCTCTTCCGTCCTCATCTTTGTTAGTACAATTCCCGTTGCCACATACAGGCTACCAGTATCTGAGATGTTAGTACTGTATTCAAATGGCTTGGTTTCGAGAAAGAAATCTAGCCAATTCACTCTAGAGCTCATAGATTAGACAAGAGGTCCCTGCCCTCCTAGCACAGAGTGAATGTAAATACTAAATAATAACGGTTTCTCTTTTGGCCAGGAACCCTGAGGGTCCTCTCCTCTCAGGTTGATTTTTTTGAGTTTAGATTAAAGGGGCCATCCCTTGATTAACTTCTTAAAGAGGCCTATTCACTGAATGGTTGTTACCTCACTCAAAGTGAGAATCTGAAAAAAACAGCCTGAAAGGGCCAGCGTCTCCCAGTGCATCCTGGGCCATCTCTAGTTATCCTGGTGAATATCAGGCCACTGGATCCAGATGGCTCTGGGGAGAAAGTGAGGCTGGTGACCTTGCACAGCCCTCCCTCACTCAAATCAAAGTCAACTGCAAGTCATGTCATCATTTCCCTGATGTCATGGTCCTCTTCGAGAACAAAGGACAAACACAACAACAACTGTATTCAGATACAGCGGTTCCACAGTTGTTTAGAAAGTAAAAAAAGTTCATTACAGACATGCTGACAAGTCTATTTTTTTGTCAATTGCTTCCTTCTAATTTCAACTTCAAAAGCTTTTTTGATGACCTGGCTTAATTGGCTCTCATACCAAGCTTTCCTCAAACTTTTTCTCCTTGCTGATCAGCGACACTGATCATAATTTTCAACTAATCCTCCTCCCTAAAGTTTTAGAATTTCCCTTATATTTTAAAGGCATATTACCCCTAGCTTCCATGCCTCTTCCCTCAGAAAGGAGATCAAGTGTTTGCTTGCTGAGGCTTCTAGTCTCTTTTGGTCTCCTTGTTGTATCAATTACTTTACATCAACTAAACTTATGGTGTTAGTACATGTTAATGGGTTTTTTCCTTTATCCAGTTCCCATTTATGCATTTATCTTTTGGTGTTTTAGTTTCGTTATTTGAATGGGCCAAGCTGAAACCATCATAATTGTACGCTATATCTTCTCATCTTTATCCTTTCTAATTCAGTGTTGGCTTTGACATTTCCTCTAACTAGTCAATGATTCGACTTCATATAGACAGCTGATTCAGAAATTACTCCCACATTAGTAACTGATTGCTTCCTGCCTGTTGAGATAATTTAATTTTTTGTGATGTTCCGTACTCACCATGCCCAGCACTATCTGAATCACTTCTTAAAGAAAGTGTTCCTGTAATATAAGTGTGAGGCTTCTGAGGAGTCGGCAAATTTTTCGCCTCTTTCTTTTTTCCAAACAGAGCAGTATTTTCTAAAACATTTTCCACCATCCTCCCCTTTGTCTACCTTTTCACTAAAGTTGCTGATATTTAGCTCTGTGTTGACTTAGTTTGGAGAATTTAAAGGCCTTTTCAATCTGACTCCAGCTGACCTTTCCAGGTTTAATGCACATTCCTCCCCTTCACCTCGTCAACTTTGCAGACAAATTGGCTTACTTGCTGTTACCTGAACTATGCATTCTGTCTTCTGCCGACGGGGCTACATTTGAGCTCTTCCCAGTAGCTGAAATGTACTCTCCTCACCACTGCCTCCTAGAACGTCTAGCTTCCTTCAAAGCTCTGCTCGAGGCACTCCTCCTACACAAGGCCTTTCCTCATGCCCCTGGTAGCCACCACTTTCTCCCTCCTCAAATAAACATGTACACACTTAACTCTTTATACATTGTGTCCTTCAATAGAACATAAGCCTCTCAAGGACCGGGACTGCTTTTCATTTTGTCTTTGACTCCCTAGCACCTAGTGTGGTGCCTTGTATATAACAGGGACTAATTAAGTGCTTGTTAAATTGGATGGAAGGATTTTTATCATCTTTAAAGCATTTCTCTTCTATGCCTTTATCATTTACCATAGGCATTGGCACATAAACCATCATTACCTTCCTGGAGGTCTTCTTGTGCACTCTCCTCTTGAACACTATGGGGCAAGATGACCAAGATACCCCCCCTGAAATGATGTTTCTTGTTGCCTTTGGCCTCACAATGAAACCAACTCCTTAGCATAGTGTCTGGCACACTATAGGCACTTAAGAAATGCTTGTTGCCTTGACTTGAACTCTGCCGACTCATTTGCCTCTCCTGTGAGCCGTTCTTCCCTCCATTTGGCTACAATCTTTTGGTTTGATTTATAAGAAGAATGTCAATAATGAGACATTTCAAGCTCCCCAGTTGTATGTCAATTTGTTGGTTGTTGGTTGCCAACATTTAGACAATCTCAGATTTAGAGTTAACAGTGGTGAAACTAATGTTTATAGATGTGCTTTTTAGGACCCTACCCATTCTCATGGCTTCTTTACATAGAAAGGGATTTCACAGGAAAGAGGGCCATTTTGTATTTTTCTTTGTTTCATGAGTGGCCATGGTCGAAGAATCCATTAGCTAGTGGCCAGCCTACCAGTGATGTACTTACCTAGGCTGGTCCTCAGACAGCAGTCACGGTCTGTCACCAGGAGCATCCTCAAAGCCTTTCTAGTTTGGAAGAAAACACCAGTTTGTTCCCAGCTTTTTTATCTCCCTTCATTAGAATATAAACCCCTGGAGGGCAGAGACTAGCTTTCTTTTCCCTTATATTTGTATTACCAGCACTTAGCACAGTGCCTGGCACAGAAGAAGTGCTTAATAAATGCTATAGGCTTTGAGAACCCCAGTGACTTCCATGTCATAATGAAATATTGGATTAAGACTCTGGGAGGGCAAGGGGCCTTTAAAACATACAAAATAGAATGTCAGATCTGGACGGGATGCTAGAATCTAGAATTTTAGATCTGAAATGGCCTTTATAGCACAGAACATAGAATTTTAGAACTGAAAGTGATCTTAAATCATATGACTGAGAATGTCAAACCTGGAAGGGAATTTAGAAGATAAAATGTCAGATGCAGAAGGAGCATAGAACATAAAATGTTTGAGTTGGAAGGTACCATAGAATCTAGAATGTTACAGCTAGAACAGCCTTTAGAACATAGGATGTCACATATGGAAAGGAGGGATCTTGCAACATAAAATGTCAGAGCTGGAAGGAAATTTAGAACCTAAAATGTAAAAGCTGGCAAGGGGCTTTGGAACACAGCATATTTGAAATGGAAGGGTCCATACAGAGCATCTACTTCAGTCCCCTCTCTGTAAGAGTCAGAATCTAAGACCTAGCAAGAGGTAACTTTGTCATAGTCAAAAAGCTAGAGGCAAAAACTTGGTTTCTCTGATTTCCAGCCCAATGCCCTTTTTACCACCCAAACATGCCTCTGTTCCGTATTTCTGTGAGCCATTTTTCACTGTGCTGACCTTTTATCTCATTTCTATGTGCAAAAGACATCTAGCAACCAAACCAACATTTGTTTTTTTCCCATTTAACTCGTCTGTCTTTCTTACATCAATATCTGGATAGAGCTAAGGGCTAACAGGGTCCAGATGATATTGTGGCTCACTATTACTATGTGATCACATTTCCCTCTATTAAAATGTAACAGGAGCCCTCTGAATTCCCCCTGAGAAGTCTTGCTATTTTCTGAAGTTCAGGGTAACATGTTTAGGGTAATAAATCTATAAAACATGGCCCAAGCTCCAGCCAACACAACACTCTCTATGCACAGATTATGTCAGAGCCACAAATCAAATAGCAAAGTATTTAATTAAGACAGAATAGCAAGACAAGACAGAAAAAATATCTGGGAAATAGAATTCTTCTTATGGCCTTCTCCCCCACATGTAAATGTATATAATCTCCTATACCTCCTTAGATAGTAGATGAAGGAAAATCAGAGAAAATTTACATAGGAGTAAGAAAACTATATTCCTGTGCATAGGCAAATGAATTGAAGAAAATGCCCATTTTTTCCCTTGTCTTCTGTAAGCAAGCTCTCTATGCCTGATACGTACATTCAATGCAATTCCTTAGGGCCCGATTCATCCCAGCTCTGTCCCCACCCTCTGGACTTCTTGTGCATTGCAGCCTCTGTAGCTTGAATTGGCAGAGTGTAGGTTGCAGCACCAACATGCCCTGCTCGGTAGACTGTATCCTATGCCATCGTCAGTGGCTCTCTAGGATAAAATATAAACACAGTCTGTCATTTAAAGTCTGCCACAATCTGGCTTCCACTTACCTTTTTGGTCAAATTACTCCCCTTCAGGTACTCTGCATTACAGTCAGATTGGCCTGCTGGCTATTCTGTGTACATGGCATTGTATCCTTTGCTTCTATATGTCTGATTAGGCAGTCCCTCATGACTGGAATCCACTTCTTCATCTCTTCCTCTTAAAAGCCCTAACTTCCTTCAAAGCACAGGTTAGATGCTACCTTCTACACAAGGCCCTCAGTTATAAGACCTTTCCTTCCTTGAAATTACTCTGCGTAATTTTGCATATTATTTGTATTTACTTAATTGTGTGGATGTGTGCATATATGTATATATATATACACACATACATATATGTTATATTCCCTGCCCCCCCCCATAGAATATAAGGTCTTTGGGGGCAGGGACTGTTTAATTTTTGTACTTGAATCTCTGATACATCACACAGTACCTGGCACATGGGAGGCCTTTAGAAACATTTAGTTTAGTTGAATTGAACCAAATCGAATCCCACTGTTCTAGCTTGGCTTTCCACACACAGGAAGCCCAGGAACACCTCCAGAAGCTCTTTAGACAATGTGCCCAGCTATCTCTCCTTGGGGCTCTCCGCCTACCTAATTCCATTTCTCCTTTCCAGTTCATACCTCCTGGTGTACTCCCTTGCCCAAGCACAAGTTCCATGGGATTCTGATTCTTTGAGCTCTTCTCCAAATGATACGAGTTCCCTTACCTATCTATTCTGGACACCGGAAGTCATTGCAGAAAGCTCCATTATGGGCAAAAACAATCCTCGGCCATGTCACAAAAATAAAGTCTCTCCATACAAGTCCCCCCAACTGCCTCATAGAGGAAACCTTGGTTTCTGGAAGGGTGTGTCTGCAGAGTACAAATTTTGGAAGATCCTAACAAGCTGGAAAGACTTTAATGTTAATGTCCTCTGTTCATCTTGAATACCAGTCTAGCTAAATGTGATGATTCTCATCACCAAGAGGCTGGCCAGCAGGGGAAGTATTTGACTGGTAAAGCTACTCAGCAACTAGGGACAGGGGAAAAAGTGGTGGATGATGAGCCAATGATCTGGAATCAGATCTTAGTTCTCCTACTGGCTGTGTGACTTTGTGCCTTGACTCCTCTGAGCTTCAGTTTTCTAATCTGCAAAATGGGGATAATATTATTTTTATCTTCACCCTATGAATAAAAAAGGATTAGTGGTCAAAAATATCAACACACAGTTCTCAGAAGAAGTAGAAACTATGTACAACCATTTGAAAGAATGTGCCAAATTACTATTAGTAGTAGAACTGGTAGTAGAGTTTCAATTGCTCTGATGAGTAGAAAGTAAATTGGCCTGGGAACCAGAAATCAAACAACCCTGAGAGTTTACTTCATACTCAATAAATTTGCAAAGATGACAAAAAAGGGGAATAGTCAATGTTCAAGGGGTTGAGGAAAGACAGGAACACTTATGTATTGTTGGTAGACCTCTGAATTAGACATACTTTGGAAAGCAATTTGGAATCATCCTAAGAAGATGATTAAAACGTCTACCTTTTGTCCCAGAGATTCCACTGTGAGGTATATGCCCCAAGGAGGTCATTGATAAAAAGAAAAGTTTCATATACACTGTTAATTATAGCATCACTTTTCATGATAGCAAAAAATTGGAAACAAAGTAGGTGTCCATCAATCTGAGGAATGGCTAAATGAAATGTACGATTACTATGCTGTAACAATGGAGAATGACATGAAAACAGAAGCATGGAAAGAGCCATATGAACTGATGCAAAGCAAAAGTAAGCAGAACCAAGAAAACAACAATCTAAATGGAAAGAACAACCACAAAACAATAAAAAAATGGATTTTGCAAAATTGCAAAAGAATAAGTTTGGCCCCAGAGAAGAGATATGAGAAGATACCTCTTTCTACTTCCTTACGGAGGGTGGGGAGAGGACACATGTGTGTAACATTACAGATATTGTCAGATTTTTTTGACTGATTGATTTTACTGATTTTTTTCTTCCTTTTTTTTCTTAAAAAACTACAAATGTTATAAAGGATGGCTCTCTGGGAGGGAGGCCAGAGAAAGATATAGATGAAAATTTAGGTGATATAAAAACAAAATATAGTGATTTTTTTAAAAAACAGGCCAAGCATGGTAGCACATGGCTGTAATCCCTGCTACAGGGGGAGCCTGAGACTGTTGGATTTCTTAAATTCAGGAGATCTGAAGTGCAATACGGCTAAAGCTGATCTGCTATCCACAGTAAGTTCAACAGTAATTTGGTTGAGCCCTCAGGAGCAGAGGGCCACTAGGATGCCCAAGGAGAGGTGAACTGTCTCTGGTCAGAAAAAAGAAGCAAATTAAAGCTTCCATACTGATCTGCAGTAGGACTGGGCCCATGAATGGCTACTACACCGTCAACTTGAGCTAGACAAAAACAAGACCGTAACAAAAGGACTTGCATTCCCTACTACACAGGGTTCTTGTGAGGAGAGTGCTTTGTAAAGTTTAAAGCACTGTGGAAATGGGAGTTGTTAACACCACAAATTACTAGATTGGGCAAATTTGCATTTGTTATGTGGCTTCCAACTGACAACTTTGTTCCATGAGCAGTTTTGTCCTGTCTAGAAAATGCTCTGTTAGGGGGGTAAAAGTTGTGGGAGGGATGGCTGGGGAAACAGTTCATTGAGGGCAGGCTTTTGACTTTTGAGGGTCTGCTTCCATACCTCCTGAGCTTTCTCCTTTGTTTGAATCTCTTCTAATCTTGCCAACAGAACTGGGCTTTTGGAGGACAGCCATCATTTAATGAGAGAGAAACATGATTCCCGGGGCCTCAAGCATCTGGGGAAGGGAGGCGTGTGGGGAGGAAAGGGGGAGGAAGTTTTCAGGTCAAGGGGAGGGTTCAGTGAGAATAGGGTTTGGGAAGGAAAAGGAAGGGAAGGATAGCAGGAGGAGAAGGACTTCTATGAAAAAGTCTTTGATCATCTTTAACATATTGTAAACAAGGTGTATAGAGTTAGGAAGCTGAGAGAATGGAACAAACAGCTCTGAATGTTATAAAATGTAGGTTCTGCCTTACATAGTTATTTCCAGGAAGGTACTTAGAAATTTAAATGCTGTAGAAATGTGATGATGATGCCTATGGTGGTAGTGACTATGGTCATGTTGGATATGGTGTTGGTGATGGCAAGAGGCAACATGCCACAGTGGATAGAAGACCAACCCTGAAACCAGGAAGACCTGCGTTCTAATTCTGCCTCTATCACTTACTACCTTTGTTACCTTGAGCCAGCCTCTTAAGATCTCTGGGCCTCAGCTTCTTTGTTTCTAAAATGAAGGGGTAGGATACCTTTTTTGTTGTTCAGTCATTTCAGTTGTGACCAACTCTCTGTGACCTCATTTGGGGTTTTCTTGGCAAAGATAATAGAGTGATTTGCCATTTCCTTCTCCAGCTCATTTTACAGATGTTGAAACTGAGGCAAACAGGGCGAAGTGACTTGCTCAAGGTCAAGCAGGTAGGAAGTGCCTGAGGCCAGGTTTGAACTCATGAAGATGAGTCTTCCTGATGCAGAGCAGATGCCCTATCTACTGTACCACCTAGCCTCCCTAAGTAACTTCTAGCTCTAAATCTATGATCCTATAAACTCTAGAGAGAGAGAACCCAGTCTCCTCCCAATTTTATGCAGCTCTAATTGTTAGGAAGTCTTTCCTTAAATGAGAGCTAAATCACCCTGCTTGCAACTTTCACCCATTGCTTCTAGCTCAGTCAATGGATCCAAGCAAAACAAGGCTAATCTTTCTTCCACATGACAGCCCTTCAAATAATAGAACACAGCTATCATGCTCCCTTGAATCTTCTCTTCCCTAGGCTAAACACTCCTAGTTCCTTTAACTGATCTACATATGGCATGATCTTAAGGCTCTTTGCCATTTTGATCATCTACCTCTGGATATAAAGATAAAGAGATGTCCAGGACTGAGTATTGGTAATTGGAACCTCTTGGTAGGGTCTGACCTGGACAAAGTACAGAGGGACATTTAGGACATTTTCAGTACTAAATACACTAACTCATTCAACCAGCCTATTAGGTATCCTTCGCAGATTTGGGTCACCCTAAAATTTGATAAACATGCTATTTACACCTTTGTCTAAGTCATTGATAAAAATGTTATACGGCGCAGGTCCAAGACCAGATCCCTGGGGCACTCCACTAGAGATTTCCTTTCAAGATGCCATTAAATCATGAATAACTATTCTCTGGGTCCAACAATTTAGCCAGTTCCAAATCCCCCTAACTATACTATTGACTAGTCCACATCTCTCCATGTTTTCCCCAAGAATAGCAATGAAAGACCTTATCAAATGCTTTTCTAAGATTGAAGTAAGCTCGATCTACAATATTCTCCTGATCTACTAGTATCATAACCCTGCCTAAAATGGAAATGGACTAGTCTGTCATGACTTGTGATTAATGGAATCATGCAAGGTGTTTGTGATCACTACTTCCTTTTCTGGATTTTCACTATCCATCCCTTTAATGATGTCATCTCTAATTTTGCGGGACCAGAAGTCAAGCTAATTGACTTAAAGTTTGCAGACTCTGTTTTCTTCCTTTTCTGAAAACCCAAACATTTCTCCTTCTCCAGTCCTGATGCAGCTTACCCTTTCTCCATAATCTTTCAAAGATCTCTAACAATGGCTCAGCAGGTCTCCAGGGATGGGGTTTGCCTGGAGCTGATGACATGGAGACAGCTGGGTACCCTTACCATCTCCCTGCTTATCTTGAGTTTCAACCCTCTATCAGCCATTTTTTGTTTTGTTCTTTCCAATCCAAAGATTACTACTTTTGACAAATAATAATTAATAATGATAACATTTATATAGCATTTTAAGGTTTGCAGTGTACTTTACATACAGTCATCTCTTTTGGTTCACTTAATAACCCTGTGAGTTAGGTGTGATTATCATCCCCATTTTATAGATGAGGAAATAGACAAACAGAGGTCAAATGACTTGCCCAGGTCACATACCTATTAAGTATCTAAGACAGGATTTGAACTCAGGTCTTCCTGACTCCAGGTCCAGCACTCTATCTTCTCTACCACCTAGAAGCAAAGATAGGATAGGGGTAAAGGTAGGGGTGTGAACTAGACCTGTGATTTCATCCATGTGAGGAACTCCTAGGTGAGGAAACTTCCTCCTACTAATGCAAGTTGGCAATTTCTCTTCAACTCAGAGTTTTAGTTGCCTAGCATGCCTACAGATTCAATGACTTGCCCAGGGTCATACAGAGAGTATGTTGTCAGAGACTTATCTTGTACCCAGGCCTTCCTGGTTCTGAAGCCAGGTCTCTATCCACTCTCTGTTAGCCAAGAGAGCAGATGCTAACCAAGAGCTAAGTAGTTCTGTTTTCTGTCTACCATCCCAGAAATTGATAAATCATCATTCCATCCATGCCAAACAATAGTCCTCTCTTCTTTCATTCTTCCCTGTTAAAAAACAAATAACCCTCCTTTTGTTGTCTTTATATTTCCCTTAGCAGTCTCAGCTTATTCTGAATTTGAAAATGCTTGACACTATTCTTATAGGCCATGCCACACTTTGTGTTCATACACCATTGTGTGACCTTGCTACCACCTTTCTCCCGTGGCTTTTTTCAAATTGAAGTTTGTTCACTCTTTTCCTCCTCACCAGAACTGTTTCTCTTTATGCTTTCAGAATTTCATTCTTGAGTCCCTCCCATCCTTACTGGGTCTGCTTCCCTTATCTTCTCTATCCTTTCTCTAAAGTCTTGTAAATCTGTCCTCTCCAAATCTAGGGTGCATACCAGAATACATCTACCTAATTCTCTGCCACACATTCTAAAATGAACATTTCTCACTCCACTTCCAAGGTTCTTACCACTCCTATCCCAGCAATCAGTTCCTCTTTTGGTGAGAATTAGGTCCTGAAGAGTAATTCCCATCATTGTCTCCTACACCTTTTGAATGATGAAATTATCATTGAGTCAAGAACTTATAAGTGCTCCGCTTTTGAGAGAGAGAAAGAGGCAGAGACAGAGGGAGGGAGAGAGAGTGCTCTAGCAAACGTGTAGACATTGAATCTCTCCATTATTGGTATCTTGTATCTCTGTGCCAAACTTGGCATCTCTTTTCTCAGCTCCTCATCCATTTCTTCCTTCTGTCCAGGTCATCTGTAGTATACTTAGATCATGATATTGCTTCTATTTCTTCCTCTATTTATCTTTACCCAAATGTTCTCCGTCATGCTCTGCCACCAAGTTTCCCAGCTTTCCTCATATAAGTGTATCTTCTTTTAAACTTTTTTATCCTTAACTTAATCATCAGACAAAACAAGCATTTCCATAAACGAAGTAGAACAGAAAAAGAGGATTGTACATGGAACTGCGACTCTCTATTATATACTGCTTGATATTCTATTTGAAAAGTGTATAATAAATTCAATGTGTAACTTTCAAAGCTGTCCTATTTGGCTGTGTTTCCTTTTGGCCTTCCTTCTATCGTCTTCTGTGCATTTCTTTCAAAATGATGACCATATCTTCCTAAAGCACAATTCTATTCTACCTCCCCCCAGTACTCCTCCAAAGCCTCCCCTTTGTTCACCTGTCCCATTCCCCTTGAGAGGTGTATCCTTCTAGAGCAATATCCAGCTTTCTCTTTCCTTCCTTTACCATTTTAAAGACCTATGATTTTGTTGGCACAGGGCACTGCTGGTGAGGACACCCCTCCACCAATTCAGGTTGGCATCTTTTCTGCAATTTATAGTCTCAGAGAGGTGCCTAGGTCATTAAAGAGTTAATTGACTTGCTCTGGGTTATAGATAGAGACAGTATGTGTCAGATGTGAACCTAGGTCTTTCCGACTTTGAAGTCAGGCTAGCTTGCTGTCTGCTGCACCATGTTTTTTCTTCAATGATACATTTTTCCTTTTTCTATTTATTTATCTCCTTATTCTTTACAAAACTCTTATATATTATATCTCATTTTATCACCACAGGAGTTTTATTATTAAAAAAAGCTTGTAACACATACTCACACACACACACACACACACACACACACACACATATATATATAAACATATAGGGGTGTGTGTGTAACATAGTTGGCACTGCAGTGGATAGGCCTGTAGTTAGGAAGACTTATCTTCCTGAATTCAAATCTGGCCTCAGACACTTCCTAGCTGTGTGACCCTAGGCAAGTCACTTAACCTTGTTTGCCTCAGTTTCCTCATCTGTAAAATGAGCTGGAGAAGGAAATGGTAAACCACTCCAGTATCTTTACCAAGAAAACCCCCAAATGGTGTCATGAAGAGTCAGACATGACTGAACAACAGCGGCCCCTTAATTGATAATCTCTCTCTCTTGACAACTTCCTGTGGATCCTAGCAAATTACTTTCTCCTCTGAGGGTCCAGTTCCTTCCTGTCTGGAAAGAGCCTTCTATATAACACTTACCTCCAAGTATTCAGTTGTCCTACTTTTATATTAAAATATCCAACCTCCTGACACTAGTCAAGATCCTCTACTGCCTCTTGAAATCCTTTCTCTTCTTCATTTTTACCTTGGAGCCTTTCTTCCCTGCTTTTGAGGAATACTTCATTCTCTTTGATAATCTGGGGAATGGAGAGGGGTTTCTCAAACCCCTTTACTATCTCTTCTAAGAAAGAGACCAGGTTAAGCTTGGAGTATAGATCCCAGTGTCTTAGCCATGGAAAAAAGACAAACATTAAATGCTCTATACAAGTCACTGCAAAATTCTTTCTTCTCCTCTCCAAGCTTATAGAAGCAACATCCTCAGTCCTTTGTCATTCTTGCTAATGACTCTTTTGAAATAACTGGGCTGCACAGGAATTGAACTCATGACCTTGGAGCGTTAGCATCAAGCTCTAATCGACTCAGCTAATTGGCCTCATTAATAATACTCTTAATAGGGAACTCTTTGCAGAATGACCCACTGGTAGTAGAGTTTCAATTGCTCTGATGAGTAGAAAGTAAATTGGCCTGGGAACCAGAAAACACGGATTCTAGACCTGTTTCTGCTGCTATGTTCTTTCCTGTACTGGGGCCTTAGTTTTGCCATCTGTGAAATGACAGAAGGTGGACTGGCCCTTACACTTCTGACATCCTATGATTCTAGCTTCAGAAAGGAATCCTTTATCTGCCTCCTTGCTTTGTCTTTCAGTATTTGATTCCACATAGGTATGATAGGTTCACTGAAAAGTCAATTATCAAGACAAAATTCCTAGGCATTGAAATGAAGATGAAGTTTTGTATGGAAATGCTTTATATTATTTACGATGTGATTGTCAGGTGGGCTTAGGTGGTTGATCATTTACCCCTGGAATCATAGCATCTAGAAAGGGACACAGTCACATCCACCAGTGTTCACACTTCCAACAGATCCATACAGTGACCCCTCCGTCTCCCTGTATAACTGGATCCATTTCCATATGTTTGTCTCTTCAAAATCAGTTTCATAGATTTGTGCTTTCATGGGTGTGGGGATTCCTCCACCAGTGCAGATTATGACCCCTCCATGCTATAGCGTTCTAGAAATCCTTCACAGAGGATCTACCCAATATACTAGAGTCATTCCTCTGGATATTTTAATATTTTGTGAATAACAGTGCAGAACTCAGGCTGTTTAACCATTATCCCTTACTCTCCTGTAGTACTGGCCTGCCTCCTTTTCTGGTTGTACATATTCATGATGATGTGCTTGATGCAACTTTTCATTGACAAGATGTCCTTGATCAGATCATCCATCCTGCATCTTTCCATTTTGGGTCACCTGCAACTATGATTCTTCTGAGATCATGGCATTCCACAATCCATAGCCACGGAGAGAACTAAATTAAAATTAACATTCATATTAAAATGCTGGGCTTTGGTGGCAGAGAGCAGCTTGGGGATCATTGAAAGCTCTGTGAAGTTATGCGTTCCAGCCCTCTGTCTTCCTCCTATTCAATTCTGGCCTCGCTTTACTGTGGCTTGAATATAAAATTGGATGCCACCAGTCTCATGGAAGAGATGGTCCATCCCAGTTGATGGATCATTAAGAGCCACCTGGAGACAACCCACTTACATATATCCTGTAAGTGGGCACTTTAAGATGGTTTCATCAGGCTTAGAGTCATCGAATTTTAGAGCTTGGAAAGGACCTTAGAGACATCATTAAAATAATCTTTAGTGTCTATTATTTGCCTTCCTTTTAAGATGTTGTCTCAGGAGGGCTCTAAACATTAAACTTTACATCACAGCATGCTTCCTTGTTCAAATGTTTTAAAATATTCGAAATATATGGGGATCTTGGCTTCATGCCCAGGACCTTGTCTTTTAGGATAGAAGTTTAGGATAAATGACACTTCCAATTATAATTTCTCCCCAAAGAGATCCTCTTTGACTTAAGTCCATAATAGAGTAGTTACCTGGGACTGGCAGCCTGTGGATTTCACAAAGGGTATTAAGAGCCAGAAATATATGCAACTGATAATTAAAGTCATTGGCCATCTGACCAAAATCTTCTATGGTTTTTAAGAGATTTTGCCTGACAGAATCCAGTTTTAATGAGAATTGTGGGACCTCCATTTTCTAGACACTATTGCCTCAGAATTCTAATAAGTTTACTCTGATACTTCAACAGATTTGCAATCTTGTTTATGCGGCTGTTGCTTCCAATGATGTAGATGGCAACTCATTTATACATTCTCATCCGTTGTGGTTCTCATCCATGTCCTCCCTGTAGAAAATTGCCTTGTCTGGCCTAAGAAGCCAAGGCCTGAGAAACATGGCTGTGCTCCCTAATCAGAAAGAGTGGAAGGAAGAGAGAAACTTCCTCCATGGCCATCCCCATTTTGAGTGACAGGGAGCAGCTATGGTGCAACAGATCACTCTATTTGTTGGGAAGTGTCTCCATCAGAGGAGCCCTCATACTTCAGCCTGGAGGTCATTCAAAAGATTAACAAGTATATTTGGGACTGCTCATTGCTCATCCTCTGATTTATATGTGATGTCTCTCCTTTTGATAAAAAAAAAATTATTCTATAATATGATTTCTCTCCTACCCATCCCCTCCTCTCTACTTACATGGCCCTCAGGACTATAATAATAGCCCCCTTATTAGTTTTGCTACTTCCAGTATTTCCCCTTTCCAAACCATCCTCCATCCAGCTGCCAAAATCATTTTCTTAATACATAAATCTGACCCCTTCACAGACCCTTTATTGGTTCCGGATTATTGCCTATAGGATAAAATATAAAATACCTAGTCTGGTATTTCGGGTCCTTAACAATCTGGCTCCATTCTCCCTTTCCAATACTACTTTACATACTGCTCCTTTTCATTCACTCTGCATTCTTTCCTCGCTTTCTTTTCTTCTTTTTTTGCAGGGGAGGCAAACAGGTTGAAGTGACTTGCCCAGGATCACTCAGTTAATAAGTGTCTGAAGCTGGATTTGAACTCAAGTCCTTCTGATTCCAGGGCCAGTGTTCTATCCACTGTGTTACCTAGCTGTCCCTACGCTCTCTATATTATAAACAAAATGGACTGCTTCTTTTTCCCCAGACTTGACATACTGTCTCCCATCTCTGCACATTTGCATAAGCTATTTTGTGCCAGAAATGTGTGTCTTTCTTACCCTTTACCTCTCAGAATCCCCATCTTTCCTCAAGATTCCTTAGGTGCCATCTCCTTGAAGTCTTCTCTGACTTCCTTCTCCTCCTCTCCTCGCCGCAGCTATTAGCATCTCCTCGTTCCTCCATTTTTCTTGTACAATACATATCTGTATCCATGCTGCACTCTTCTTCTTCTTGTTAGTAATCTTTGATCCCCAGTGTCACAGTAGATGACCCATAGTAAACTCTTAATAAAGGTTTATTGAATTGAATGTTACTTCCCTCAGCATATAATAAGCTCCTTGAGAGCAAGGATTATTTCCTTTATGCCTTGGCATCCCCAGTTTTTCCACATAGTAAGAGCTTAACAAATGTTAGTTGAGTTGAACTGAAATTTGTGTCAGCAAGTGAGAAATCAGTGTCTGTATTCGAGAGAGTATCGTGTGTGTGTTTTTCAAGGCTTCTTGGGTGGGGGCTACTGAATTAAGAGAGTGAGAAAATCCCCAAGTGTGCCTGGGCCCTTTGTATCATGGGAGAATCTCTGACACAAAGGCTCCCAAAAGAACAGTGTATTTCCCTAGTTCCTCCCCCCTCCTACTCTCTATTTTCAGTACAACCATTGTAAGCTGGCAGCACCATTCTTTCTCTCCTTTCTCCCTCCTACCTCACCAAACTGCTGAACTGGGATGAACTTCCAAATTGGTCCAGTCTATTTAAAGACCAAGTTAAACAGCCAGACGCAACACTGAGCAGGCACGAGGTGCAGCCTGAACAGTACCCAAAGAGTCACGCTCCTGATTGAAAGGGACTTTCTGCCTTCCTGGCCACAGCATTCTCAGATAATCACTAAAAGAAATGAACAAAGATCGCAGAAAAGGAGAATGTTGACCCAATAGTGATCTAGATAGCACATCAAGTACAACTCTCTCATTTTACAAAGGAGGAAACCAAGACTCAGAATTTATTTCTGACTTGCCCTAGCCTCAAAGCACTTAAAATTGTCTTCAGGTGGGTTGATAGCAGAAACAAAGCTCAAAGATTCCAACACTTTAAAGAGCTGGGTGGGCCATTAGAGATCATCTAGTCCAATTCCTTCATTTTACAGATAGAGAAACCAAGTCCCGGAGAGGGGAATGGATTTGCCTCCCGTTGCACAGTCAACTGATGGCAGAGCTGGGGTTTTCAGAGAGAAAAAGCTGAAGATGCAGCAGCAGAAATTGTTCAAAACAAGAGCATCATGTCACTTTCCTTTAAAATTGCTTCAGAGAAGTGAGGCTTAGTGATCATTTTACCTTGACTGCCACCTAGTGGCCATATAGAGAAATAGCCAGATGTGAAAAGAGCTCCCTAGACTCCAGGTATTTGTGAAGGAGATGTCAGATGTGAATTTATATTCATTTTTCTAAAAATACATTCAGGACTGATGTGGAAATATGTTTAATATTACTGTACATGTATAGCCTATATCAGATTGCACACCGTCTTGGGGAGGGGGAGAAAATTTAAAACTCAAAATCTTATAGAAGTGAACATTGGAAACTAAAAACAAATAAATAAATAAATTTTTTTTAAAAAATAAAAAGACACTCAGGCGGAAAGTTAGCTTTAATTCTGTATTACGTATCTGGGCACAAAAATCAGGGAATGAGTCTTGACATTGTCCAACATGTTAACCTATTTATGTAAAATTGCTTCCAAGTCACTGTAAAAGTGTTTTAAATATTTTTTTCTGCATGTGTTTTCTCTGTCCTCATTCTCTCCTTTCTCTGACTCTTTATTCTCCACGTCTGTTTCTCTTTTCTTTCTTCCTCTTCCCTCTCTTTCCCCTCTTTCTCTTCTTTCTGTGTCTCCCTTGTCTCTGTCCTCCGTCTGTCTCTCCATCTATGCTGCCATTCTCTGTCTTGCTGCGGCTTTCGTCTCTCTGTTTCTTTCACACATGCAAACACACACACACACACACACACACACACACACACACACTCTCTCTCTAGAATAATCCGTTTACATGCTCCTCTCAGTGCAGTTCCTTTGGTGATGAAAGAGGACAATACAGAGTAACACTATGGAAAATTAATGAGTTTTCCTGTATTGTAACATGGGGATAATAATCTATTTACCTCCATCACCAAGTTGGTGTGAGGAAAGCAATTTGTAAACCTCAAAATTCGTGTAAATCTCTGGTTTTGTAACTTTCCAGCACTCTAGTGAGTTATTATTAAAAAGAAAAAAAAAAGAAAGTTAAGAAGAAGGAAAATCTTAACTATTGAAAGAATGGAAAAAGAAAGTATAGGAGACAAAATAGATGAATGTGATTTTATAAGCTAATGAATTTTTGCACAATGCATATGAAATAAAGAGGAAAGAAACCAATCAGGGAAAAATCACTGAGAAAAAGCTACCATCTCTAACCTGGAAGATAAAAACGCAAATCAATAAGATAAGGTCTATTCCTTAATGGGTAAATTGTCAAAGGAGATGACCCCATGCCCCAGGGCCCTGCTCCCACAAATGACTCTGCTCTGGAATCACAAAGACCCTGATTCATACTCAGTGGAGGGGGGAGTGCTAACCCCAAAGAGGGAGAGTTTTGCCTCCAGCTCTGCCCTGACCCTGGAATAAACTCCAAGGGAACCCATAAAATAAAGCTTAGCTATGGCCCATGTCTAGGTCTTCCCAAAATATGGGTAATACAATCCCTTTTAGAAAAGGTACTCAATATACAATATGCATATCGGAAATAGGTCAAATGTTTATTTCTTTTATCACAAATGGTTCACAAGCATGTAATAGTGTATACCAAAAAAATCTCATTTCTAATAGACTGATCCTCATTATATTCTCCCAAAGATTAAGACTATTTATGGTATGGCCAGGCAGAAACTTCACATTCATTTCAGAACCTGCACTGGTGTGATGTTTCATAAGGTCCAGAATTCCTGGCTAGCCAAGCATGACTTTCTTTAGTCCTTCAGTCATAGAATGATCCTGGCAGTGGCCATCTCCTTTGAGAAGCTCTACTCCCTCCAAAACTCTGGAGTCCTGGATCCACGAGGTTACCACCCAGGGCTAGAAATGTCCATTTCTCAGGATCACAAGTCTCTGAGCTATGCTTAGGAAGAGAAAGAGAAAGAGATAAGGAAGCTACAAAGGACTCATCATTGTATCTCCAGATCTCCTAGGAAAGCACAAATGGATTCGCTCCTGCCATGTGCTTCTCAAGAAGGTTACCATTGTCACCGTTGCTGCTGAGGTTGGGGGTAGGTAAGAAATCGCCTCCCCACCTTGCTGCAAGTCCAAGGGTGAGAAAACAATAGAAGAGAGTCCAAAAAGAGAGTAGTAGCCACATAGTACCATTTCTCTAGCTGTTAGAGATGACGCAGCAGGTTTGTCCACATGAGTCTATTGCCCATGACGCTTAGCAGCCAATCAGATTTTACTTGGTTTGTGTCATCCAAGCAGAGTGTATGTTCCTTATGAAGGAACCAGTTCCTTGGAAAGTGGTCCTTTGTGACAAAGCTCCACTTTCTAGCCCAATAGGTCAGGAGCTCCTTGCCTAGCCATTTGCTCAAGAAGAAAGATATGTTTTCAATAAATATCTAAAAAGCCAAGCAGACATTAATCATCAGAGAAATGTAAATTAAGACATCTGCAAGGTAGCATCAAATTGGAAAGATATTTTAAAATGATAAGATTCAAAATGGATAGCATTATAGTGAAACAGGCACACTTATCACACTGGTGATGTTATAACCTTCTGGGGAAACAGTATGGAATTATGCACTCCGAGTTATTAAATGGATTCCACCCGTTGCCCCAGTGATTCTACTACCAGGACTATACCCTAAGGATGTTATTAAAAGGAGGAATTACCAAATTATTCATAGCAGATTTATTCATAATAATAAAAAACTGGGAGCTAGAGGAAGGCTTCCAGCACACTGGGTCAGTCGTCTATGGCAGGAGTTCCTAACCTTTTTTTATGTCTTAGACCCCTTAGGCAGTCTGGTGAAGCTTATAAACTCCTTCTCAGAATCATGTTTTTAAGTTATAAAATAAGAAGGATTACAAAAGAAACCAATCATATTGAAATGTAGTTAGCAAAATATTTTTTTAAAAAAACAAGTTCGTGGACCTCAGGTTAAGAACCTCTGCCTACAGAATATTTCTGGAAGGTCATGGACAAGAATAGGATAAGAAGGTATGGCTTGCAGTGTCTTACAAGTCTACCCTGGGCCCTCCCTTCTCTCTCAGTCTGTTCTCTCTCATTGATCTCATCAGCTCCCGTGGGTTCAACTGTCATCTCTATGCAGCTGACTCTCCGATCCACCCCAGTCTCTCTCCTGGCAATTGCCTCTTAGATTTCTCCAACTGGACGTCCTATTAGCATCTCAAAGTCAAGGAATCCGAAAGAGAACTCCTCCTCTTTCCCCTGTAGACCCAACCTTCCATCACCCTCCTAGTGATCCTCTGACTTTTGCCTCTCTCTCCTATCGTCCATATTCTATCAGTTGCAAGTCATATGGCTTCTGCCTCCAAGACATTTATTCATCTGCTCCCTTTTCCCTATTCATGAGGCTACCACCTTAGTTCAGGTCTTCATAAAGCCTCCTAATTGAATTTCTGGCTCTCCATCTTTCTTCTTGTCAATTTATCCTTTTCATAACTGCCAAAAGAATCTTCCTAAGGAACGCATCTGACTCATACCACTCCTCTGCTCAAGAAACATCAGTGGTTCCCTGGTGCCTCTAGGATAAAATACAAATTTCCTGAGGAGCATTTAAAATCCTATCCTGGACACTAATTATGGATGCCTAAGAGCCCACTTAAGAGGGCTTAAAGAGACAGAGTGGTGTGGGGGAAAGAGAAGTGGACTTAAAATCAGAAGACTTTTGATTCTAGCTCTAGCTCTTCAATTTGCTCTCTGGGTAGACTGAGTTCAGCTAGGTGGCACTGCCACAGATAGAGCGCTAGGCCTGGAGTCAGAAATACTCATCATGAGTTCAAATCTGGCTTCAGACACTTACTAGCTGTGTGACCCTGGGTAAGTCACTTCACTCTGTTTGCCTAAGTTTCCTCATCTGGAAAACGAGCTAGAGAAGGAAATGGCAAACTGCTCCAGTGTCTTTGCCAAGAAAACTCCAAATGAGGGTCATGAAGAGTTAGGCACAACTGAAAAAGGACTGAACAAGAAGTATGACCTTGGGCAAGTCACTTCTCTCTAAGCTTCATTTGCTTCATCTTACAAATGAGGGGGTAGATTAGGTGATCTTTAAGGTCACTAGATCCAATGATCTTATGACCTCAGGTGAATAGCCAAGATTTTGTCACAGTTTGGTTTTAGTGCTCTAGTTTCTTTATAAATTCTCACTGGTTATCTAGCACATTTGCTATTTCTCCCAAGTACATCAAGCTCTGACTGCTTCCCCCTGGACCTGTCTTAGCCACCATTCTCCTGATTTTTTCTCATCTTTTGGCTACTGTCATCTTTCATTTGTACCTTTATTAAAGAAGAGGATGCATGCCCTAAGCTGGTCACATCCCTTCCTTGCTCCAAACCTTTTGCTACCCCCTTGCTGGCTACCAAATGAAGCCTGGGGTCTGTAGTCACACCCAGTGTGTTCCCAACCTGAAGGCTTCTTTCTATAGTGGAAAGGAGGCTTAATTTCAAGTTACAATTTCTGAATTCTCATTCAGGCCCCAACAGGCACTTGTGAGATCCTGGGCCAGTCACTCATCTGTCTCTAACCCTCAGTTTCCTCATTTATAAAATGAGGATAAAAATACTTGTACCCTCTACCTCAAAGGACTGCTGGAAGGAAAGGGCTTTGTAAACCTTAACTTATTCTAGAAACGGGAGCTGCCATGACTGAGTCAGCCTTCTTTCACACTAATTGTCTTTCACGTGTTCTACACTTCATTGGAATGTCAGCTCCTCGAGGGCAGGGACTCAAATTTGTATTTGTATCTCCAGTGTTTAGCACAGTGCCTGGCACATAGTAGGTGCTTAGTGTTTCTTGACTGACCATTCTTTCTTTCATTAATTCTTTTTCTTTTTCTCTTTTTTCTCCCTTCCTTCTTTCTACCCTCCCTCCTTCTCTCCCTATTCTCTTCCTTCCTTCCATCCTTCCTTCCTTCCTTCTTTGCTTCCTCTCTCCCTCCCTCTCTTTTTTTCTTTCTCCCTCCTGTTTCTTTCTCTTTCTGTCTCTGTCTCTCTCTGTGCCTCTCTGTCTCTGTCTGTCTGTCTGTCTCTCTGTCTCTCCCCACTAGACAATTCTCTGTCTTTCTCTTCCCAGATTGCTTTTTCCAGTCCCTTTACCTTAACTTACATTGTTTCCTTATTCTTGCAATGGATGTTGTTCCTTCCTTCCACCCCCACCCCCCAATCTCTGCCACTTTAAACCTCTGCTTTCCTGCAAAGCCCAACTCAGCCACCCTGCCCGCCATGCCACCCCTCCCGCTGGCCTGGAAGTGATTTCTCTCCTCCAGTATCTCAGAGCACTTTGGGCCTCTTCTTCTCACGTGATCATATTCTAATTTGTTAAGAGAACTCAAAGCAATGGATGTCATGCTCTGTACACTAGCTTCTTCATAGGGATATTGTGAGAGAAAGTACTTTTGTAAACTTTGTGAAACATCAAAATCAGACTTGTTATTTCTGTTATACCTACTGGTGTCCATGTCTTAGCCCTCACCCCAATATACCAAACTATAAGCTCCATAATGGGAAGGATTGTGTTTTATTCACCTTTGTAGCCTCAGTGCCTGGCACAGGGCTTGGCACATGGCAGGCAATAAATGTTTGAACTAAATTGAGAAGAGGCGAATGCCTGGATTCCAGCTGGTTAGCTCTGTTTCTCATCAGTGACAGCGCCATGCAGAAATCCAGCGGCTCTGTCCCGGGAACATTTTAGAGCAATCAGCGGGGTCTGGTTGGTTTTTATTGGGCAGGAATCTTAGCGTTTCCTCTTCTTCTCTGTTGTAATAAAACCACTCACTTTTTGCTCATGCTTTAAGGCCTACAAAGCACTTTCCTCACAACACCCCTATGAGAGAGGGAAGGCAAGGATTAGCTTCCCCATTTTACAGATGAGGACATCAAGGTTCAGAGAGCTGCCATAACTTGGCTAGTCAGCATGAGAGCCAGGGTTCAAGCCCAGGCCTCCTGCCTCCAGGGTCAGTGCTCCTTGCATGCCATCCCACTTTCATCTGACTCCAGTTACAAATGTTAAGCCTAAGTATGTGACCAGAAGTTTTGCTGTATTCTGGCTTAATGTCCAATTTGCAGATGGCTGTGGTTTGGCTCATCAGGCCAGCACTTCCTCCCCATTGGCCCCAGATGAGCAGAGGTTTGTGCTCTCAGCCTCGGTCAGAGGAGAGCAGAGCTGGGGCCGAAATCTAAAACAAGGAGCCACTTCGAATCAATATGCAGTGGGTGGTAAGTACGGATCTCATAGACAACTGGCGGCTTGTAAAACTGCCCTGGAGAATTTGTTTGCAGCTTTTGGAAACTTCCACTATAAATCAGAGGCACGGCTTTGCTTCAACCTCAGCAGTGACAGCTGGAAAATGAGAAGAGGGGCCAGACAGGGAGTTCTAGAATCTTGGGGTGGGGGGAGGGAGGGAGGGACGGGGGAAGGCCATGAAACCATTAGTTGTGGCTTTCTGCAATAATTCACCACTCCCCCACCCCAACCACCACCACTAAGGGCATCAGAATCAATTGGAGATGCCACAGATGTTCAAATGATAGAATCCTAGAAACAGAGAGTGTCAGAACTGGGGTGGGGAGGGTGAGGAATCTTAGAACAGAGAACCAAAAATATCTGAGATGAGGAGGATCTTGGAACATAGAACTGTCAGAACTGGAAGGAACCTTAGAGCAGAGAACATGTGTATGTATGTGTGTGTGTGTGTGTGTGTGTGTGTGTATGTGTGTGTACTGATGGACCAGCTCGGTCAATTGCCCCTTCAATTGCATGTTATATTCTGGCATTCTTAGTTCTTTGGGCTTAAGAGGCAGCTAGATGGCTCAGTGGATAGAGTGCTGGGCCTGGAGTCAGGAAGACCTGAATTCAAATCCAATCTCACCCAGTGACTCACTGTGTGACCTTGGGCAAGTCAGTTAACTCCTGTTTGCCTCTATTTCCTCTTCTGTAAAATGGGGATAATAATAGCACCTGACTCCTAGGGTTGTTGTAAGACTCAAATAAGATAATAATTAGCACAGTTCTGGGCACATAGGAAGCACTATATAAATGTTAGCTATTATTATTATCTGGGTTTTTTTTCTGTGGGGATGGTTGACATGATCTCTTCTGAGTGTCTGTGAATCTCGAGAACCCCAACATTATCCTGGGCTTCAACAAAATCATAACATTATACAAGTGTCAGTGCTGAGTGGCAAAGAGAAGCCTGAGTCAGAAGGGAATCAGAAGATCTATTTGAAGACTGGCTCTGGTACTTATTAGCCATGTGACCCTAAAATGAGTCATTGCTCCTCTGTGGACCTCAGTTTCCTCATCTATAAAATTAAGAGATTGGATTAAATGACCTTTAAGGTCCCTTCCAACTCTAAATCTATGGTACTACAAGTGCTAAACTTGGGACCACTGGACCTAAGCTCGAATCCTGATTCCACTGTGTGATCCTGGGCACATCAGTTCACCTCTCTGGGCCCTCATTTCCTCCTGCGTCAAAATGAGAGATGGACTGGCTTGGCTGACCGAGGTTCCTTCCAGCTCTACGTGTCTGGGCCTATGATCTGCAAACAGGCACATCTGGAGAACTGTATTGTCTCTTAAGGAAACCCTCTTCCACCTGGACTCTGTGCTGGACATATTCCATCACTGTAGGAAAGAAAGGGTCTCCCAGATTCAGGCCTCACTTGATAATGCTAATGCAAGAAGCTTTGAGCAGTTATCTATATGGCTGCCTCTGTCAAGGAATCTTCTTTACTTTGTGCTCAGGAGGCTCCTCATTGGAAGAGAGCCTTGAAGGCAGCATTTTGGCAGAACACACACCCAGCCAAACGTCCTTTGCTATTACCCATGACTCTTCTCTGTTCTGTTTCTGGGAAGAATCAAACATGGTCTGTATTAGAAATATGCTGCATATTTGGCTCCAGATTTCATCCCAGAAATGCATCTATAACTCATTTTGAACAATAATAACCTAATAAAAATAGCAGTCCATCCTTGTAAGATCACAGTTTAAGACTACCTTTCCAGAACTCCCTCTTGTTCTCTCTCCCTTTCTCTCTCCCCCTCTCATTTTCTGTCTCTCCTCTCCCCCTCCCTCCCTCCCTGTCTCTCTTCCCTCCCTCCCTCCTTCTCTCTCCCCCCTCCCTCTCTCCCCTCTCTCCCTTCCCTCTTTATCTCTCTCATCCTCCCTTTCTCCTTCTTTATCTATATCTCCTTCTCCCCTCTTCCCAATATGCTTGAAGAATCACTGTGCAATCCAGGTTAACTGAAGCCAGTATGTAATACTAGTGGATAAGAAGGCAATGTGATGCCATGGAAGAGGCACAGGCATGGGAGTGAGGAGCCCTAGATGAAAAGAGAACTGGCTCTGGAGTTTCAGGACCTGGGTTCAAGTCTTACCTCAGTCACTTGCTATCTTTGTTATCCTGGGCATGTCAATTTACCTGTCAAATGAGGGAGTTGGACTTGACAGCCTCTGAAGTCCCTGCTAATTATAAAAGTATGACTTGACAGCAGTCCAAGTCAATTGCAAGCTACCTGTGCAGCCTTGGGCAGACCAGTCCCACCCCTTTTCTGAATTTTTGGTATAATACTGATAGTCTTTGTACTTTTTCCTTTACAAGCCTCCTGTGGCTCTCAAAAGTGATGTTGTCCACAAGATCCTAGATCTAGAGCCAGAAGGGACCTTAGAGTCCATCTAGTCCAGCTTCTTCCTTTTACAGATAGGGAAACTGAGGCCCATAGTGGTGAAGTGATTTGCCAATAAATGGCTGATGTCCTCTGATTCTCAAGCCAATGCTGTTTCTACGATAGCAGCTCTGTGAAAGCACCATGGAAATTCACAGCCCACGAGTACCTTAAACCTCTTGGTGAGGGACAGCCTGAATTTGCCCTGAGAACTTAGCCAAAAATCATGGAGATAGAAAAATAAAGAGGGTAGAGGGTTTGGTGTCACAAACTTCCTGCCAGCCAATGGGAGAATTCATTTTTGAGGCAGAATAAAATGAATGTGAACAGGAGAGATAGATGGGAGGCATCAGTTACTATAAGATGTCAGAGCAGGAAGGTGTCCTCAGAACATCTAGTGGAAGCCCTTCCTGTTACAGAGGGAGAAACTGAGGCCCAAATTGGGGAGAGGATTGGTCAAGGTCACACACGGCACCATCACACAGGCTATGCTCTTCCTGCTCCAATTCCTTCGAAAACCTCCTAGCAAGGCCACTAGGGGGCACCATAGTGCACAGAGCACGGGGCCAGGAGTCTGGAAGACCTGTAAGTGTCCCAGGCTGGATGTACTCATCCTCTCTGCTTGCTTCAGTCTTCTCTCTCCCTCCTACGGTTGTTGTGAGGATCAAACGAGATAATATTCGTAAGGCATTTAGCGCTGTGCCTGGCACATGGTAGGTGCTTGTTTCCTTCCTTTCCTAGACGGAGAATCAGAATGTTTCAGATCTATACTTACTCTGAAATCACCTATGAAACTCACACAGCCCATTGAATGGGACTTAGTAGGGATCCAGGCCCTGCTTTGGGATTCCCAGTTCCAGAAGGGCCTCCTCTCTGGCCAGCATGCTCTTTCAATGGCCAACTCTACAATCTCCAATTCAGAGATTGCACAAAGAGAAAATGCATGTCAATTTCCATTTCTATGAAATTTAGGTTGGGGAAAAGAATTCCCTACAGAAGAAATTTACTCAGGCCTTCTGGAATATTTATTTTGGGGTTTCACCTAGACCTTCTTCTCTCCCACTTCCCAGATTGTTGGAGGCCATGAGGATTTCTTATCAGCAAAAGAGGTTAAATCGGGGCATCTACTGAAATCTGAATCCTCTGAGTGTCGGAAAACAGACAGGTGGGGGACCTCCTAAGCTTAGTTTCTTCCCATCCCTCAACATATCTATGGCTTGAGCCCTTCCCCATTGGTCAGCTTTGGGATCACCAAACTAAAATGTTGCCAAACCAAACCAATCAGCATTTATTAAGTGCCTACTCTGTGTCAGGCACCATGCTAGCCGTTGGGGCTATAAAGACAAAAATGAGACAGGCTCGAGGAGCTTACATTCCAATGTGGGAAGAGGGGAAGCAACATGTCCATAACCAAAGATATTCATGATCTTTTAAGGAGGAGAAAGAGAGAGAACCCCAACAATTAAAGGCATAAGGAATAGCCTCCCAAAGGAGATGGCAGCTGAGCTGAGACTTGAGGGAAGCTAGTTGTCCCAAATATAAGTTTGGGGGGTTTCTTTTTTGTTTTCTCTGCAAAGGAAGTAGAGAAAAGGAAGTAGAGAATGATAGTAATGTAGCTTTTTCTAGCACATTTTCCTCCTGATAGCCCTGCATGGGAGGTAGATCAAGTATTATCACAGCCCCATCTTGCAGATGGGCAAAGTGAGACCTTGAGAAGTAGACACTTAACTAGTTGCTGTCTGAGGCAGACTTTAAACTAGGTCTCTTGATTCTAAGTACAGCATCCATTCCCCCCATTCAATGCTGTCTCTACAAAGACCTTTGCCCCAATGAGCCTTAAGAATACAGCCGTTTTGCTTGGCAACAGCTGAGGCACCCAGTGGAACAGACAAGTTGGCTTCCCTACTTTAGATGCAGACTATATTGAAAGCACAATTGAATTATGTTCCAGTGAACCACAATCCTTTCTCACCTCACTAGGCCCTTGAGAGACAATGGAGAACGATGGCCCTGAGTTGAGTTCCCCTCTACAATGTCCTTGCCAACTGGTCAACCAGCCTCTGGCCTCACCCAGCCTTGAAATTCCCACTGGGGAGTCCCCTTCATCCCTGCCAGCTCTCCTTCTGATTGGCTGGCTCCTCCCAGAGGCCCCCCCCAAGTCTCTGCGCTCCCAACTTCCACTTCTCCCCCACCCCTCAGATTTTTAGCTTCTTTTTATGTGTTGTCTTCCTACGTTGGAATGGAAACTCCTTGAGGGCAGGAACTTGCTTTCTGTTTTTTTATTTCCTACAGTTTACCACCCTGCCTGGCACATTGTAAGGGCTTAATAAAAGTGACTGACTGAGTGCTTGAAGACCTCATACAAAGAGGAAGTCACTGCTCTGCAGGTAGCCTATTCTGATCAATGACATTCAATTTTAATTCTATCCCAAGCAGATTAACAAGGTGCCTACTATGTACCAGACCCCTGGCTAGGTTCTAAGGATACAAGGACAAAAACCAAAACTCCCTACTATCTTTAATCCCCTTTGGGGATTCATGACAGAGGGGCCCTTCCCCCTTCCACTTCAGAGCTGACACAGATATTCTGACTGCTTCCTGTCTTCAGCTAGAACATCTTTCATTTGCCATTGAGCCAGGACTGCAAGCACACACTGCAGGGCCAATCTCTGCCCCTTAGGCTTCTGCCTCCTTCCGGCTCTGAGGTATAAGGAGGACTCTCTGTGCTCTAGCTCTTATGATTATCATTATATATTATTATTGTATTTATTTATTATTGTAAGATTTGCAAAGCCCTTTACACATATCATCTCATGTGATCCTCACAACAGCCCTGGGAGGTAGGTGCTATTATGATATGACCCCCATTTTCTAGTTGAGGAAACTGAGGCAGATAGAGAAGTGAGCTGCTTAGGGTATCACAGATGGTAAGTGTCTGAGGCAAGACTGGAACTTGGAGCATGAGATCTCATAAGGCAGCTGTTAATTTCCTCATTCCTAGCAGACAGAGAGACAGGAAGGAGGGAAAGAAGGAAGGAAGGAAGGAAGGAAGGAAGGAAGGAAGGAAGGAAGGAAGGAAGGAAGGAAGGGAGAAAGAGAGAGAGAGAGAGAGAGAGAGAGAGAGAGAGAGAGCCAGCCCACTTGGAGCTGATCAAGCTGTACTGAGCAGAAATAAGGTGTAAAATAGCTAACGAGCCACCCTAAAGATCCCAACAAGGCTTACATGTTAGCTTGCCAAGAGATTGCAATCATTCCATAATTCTTTATGGCTTAGCATCCCCCTTCCTGTGTTGCAATAAAATGGCCTCTTCCATACTTGATTCGTGTTTTCACTCTGGGTACCTTTTTTCAGTCCTCCCCTGTGCCGGAGAGTCCTCCCTTTAATCTAGAGCCCCAAATCAGATTGTTCCTGAGGAATCTGACCTGGGAGTGGAATTGGACCCTAGACCCCCTGTTGAGGAGAAAGGCAAACCTAGAGCGATGAACCCAGAGTAAATTCAGGGCAAAGAAAGGACAGGGGTTGGTGAAGATTGCCAACCTCTATGGCCTCCTCGTCCAGGCAGCTCCAGGCTAGCTATTGTGCCTGAAGTTCCTCTAGGACAGTTCTTCAAATAATAGATTTGGGCAGAGGGAGAATCTGTGACCTAGCACAGGAACAAAATGCATCTTTATTTAAATATCATTGATTTCCTTGGCAATCCTTGGTATTTATGTTATGCTTTTAAAGACATTATTCTAAGAAGTCAGACATCCATAGGCTTTACTGGACCAACAAAATGGGTCTGTAACACCCACAAAATGCTTAAGGAATTCTGTAGTACAGGGATATAACACACACGATTGAGTAAACACCAAGCACATCCCCCTGTCTTCTCCAGGCTAAGCAGTCCCAATGTCTTCAACTGAGACTCAGATGGAAAATTCTCCCCTGGGAAGTTTTCATGGTCATTTTCTTACCATGGCTCCTCGTGGTAACTCCTAAATTCAATCTCCCCTTAATGAATTCTACTCTCCGTCTAAAAAGCTGTTCTCATGATTCCTCTTTCGTACTTATCAACAAGGGGATGTTTCTGGCTGCCTTTGGTCCCCAGGGGAGAGCTTTCCTCTGCAATACTGAATGAATTAAAAATGACCCTGGGAGGCCTTCAGACTGGCAGTTTACAAAATAGATTTAAGAGGAATAATCTTGGGTAAGTTTTCCAAATATATTAATGCCAAATTTAGCTTTTTTTTTAACGAAGGCCCCTCTCGGACTCAATGAAAGGCCAGAGTGGATGCCTGGTCTATTTGGTCCCAGGCCTGGGAAGAGAGAGGATGAAGAGAGAGCCCCACCTCTCTGATACTTTACTTTTTTGTAACTACATTTATGGTGTCAAGTTGCAATTGCTGGAGGTTAACCACAAACAGGTGAGGCTCAGAGGGCCCCCCTACCTCCCACCCCTATTGTCTGTGTCTGGATGGAAGGGAGGACAGCTGGGTTGGACCACATTCAAACAACACCTAAACCTCAAATAATGTAGGGTACCCAGAAAGAGAGAAGCCAGAAAGGAAGGGTAACTCAGGGCTGCCAAAGGATTGACGAGGTACCTTCCAGGGGGCTGGGACGTAGCCCAGGAAAGACAGTCCCAAGTCCTTTCAAATGCATAATCCAGCACATGCCTCTTTTCCCTTAATGGCATTTCCCCAGTCAGTACTCCGTATTCTGGGATGAGAGGGGGCACTAGCAATCTATCTTGAAAAATATTGGAGATCTCATTCATGTGGGCATGGCCTCCACAAGAGCAGAGAATGGCCCAGACACCATGATTCACTGGGAAGAGTTTAGAGTCAAAGGGCCTGGGTTCAGGTTCAGATTCTGCTGTTTACTACCAATGTGATCCTAGCCAAATCTCTTAATCTCTCTGGGCCTCAGTTTTCTCATCTGTAAAATTAAGGAGCTTGACTAAATGGCCTCCGAGGTTCTTTCCAGCTCTAGGCCTATGATCCTCTATATGACTTTGGGCAAGTCACTTCATTTCTCTGGTCCTCAATTCCTTCATCTGTATGTAGCACCTCCCTTCAGGCTCACTCCTCCAACTCATACTGTACTGGTAAATTGGGTCCCCTGAGAGGGAATCTAAAGTTCTAGGAGTAACTCTTAGGGTAACAACTCCTAAACCTGTAGCTTATGAGGCACACCCCCCCCACTAGTGTGCTTCCCATTAATAGTCAGCCAGTAGATTCAGTTAGCTTTTAGAAAAGATATTTACTTAAAAGGGATTGCAAGAACAGTAGTTACAAAGCATTGGCCACCCCAAAACCTGAAATACAGTCTCCCACAAATACAGGCAGGGACTATGGCAGGAGGATGGGCATAAGCTTAAAGTACAATGGTGTTCAGGCGCACTTATAGGGAACACACATCACCAAGGCAAAATTATAAGGGCTTGTTGTTTTGTCGATTCTTGGCAAAAATAACTGGAGTGGTTTGCCATTTCCTTCTCCAGCTCATTTTCCAGATGAGAAAACTGAGGCAGACAATGTTAAGTGATTTGCCCAAGGTCACATAGCTAGTAAGTGTCTGAGACAGGATTTGAACTCAGGTTTTCCTGACTTCAGGCCCAGCATTCTATCCACTGTCCCATGTAGCTGCCTGCTTCTCACTGGGGGGTTGTCCAGCAGGGGATGAATGATATTTTCTTTTAGCTTGTCACAATACATGATGACTATGTACTGGGGCTAGAAGGGACCCCAGAGGCATCTAATCCAGCTCCCTCCATTTTACATGTAAGAGCATGCTTCATTTAAGATTTCAGCAGAGTTGAAGGTCAGAAGGGGCAAAGACTTTACATAGAAATGTAAAGCAGAGACCCTTTCAAGTGTAAAGGAAGCATTCCACCACCCGGGAAGGATGCAGAGGCTTGAATAGCTCAGCTGCATGTGTAAAGGACAACAGAGGCAAACTTGGCCCAAGAAAATGTATGCCATAGTCTCCTTCTCTAAGGGACAGATGGAGAGTGTGTCACAATTGGTTCTCTGGAACCTGGTTCAGCATCACCCTCTGAATCTGATCTCAGCTGGGCCAACGAGCTTTCCTGATGCCTTGACAGGAAGGAGGCATTATGGTGGAGCAAAAAGAGCCCTAGATATGGAGGACTTGGGTTGGTGTCCAAGCTAGCAATTCTAGTCATTTGACCTTGAGCGAATCCCTTCCTCGTCCCTGCCTCAGTTTCCTCTTCCCTGCAACAAAGGAGTTGGGTTAGACGAGCTCCAAGGTCCCTTCCCTTTCTAATGCTCTGAAGGGGTGGGGTGTACATCCTGGGGTGGAGTAAGAGTATTGGGGGGAGGGGCTGGAAAGATTTATCCCAGCTCCTACTCCAATGCCCTTTGCAGTCTTGATGGAGGAATGTATAGGAGCAAGGGAATATAGACACGGTGAGAACTCCTGCTCCTTGGGAATATGGAGAAAAATTCCCACCCCAACAGGAACCCCCACTTTTTTTCCCCCTGGTCCATTTGTGAGTCAGGTAACATTCTTCTTTAATCTACAGGCTGATAAACCTAAGTCTGTGGTTTCCTTCTCCTCCAGCTCCCGCCCCCACCTCTTTGGAATGTAAGCATTTGTCTTCTATTTCCTGGCTCCTGACCCTTCTCTGCAGCCAGCTCCTTCAAGGGAGGCCAAATGAGCTTTCCCTTCCCATCGTGCACGCGGCTCCCTCCGTGGATTAGCAGCAGATGGGAGCTGGAAAGGCCTCCAAGTGTGGAGCCAGGGCCCCAGCTCCCAGGGCTCTGCAGCAAACTCACGGCTAGCTCTATCCAGCACTGGGGAGCATCTGCGGGATGAAACTCCTTCTCTTGAGTCTCCCTTGCCCCCCTTCTAGCACCTAACACAGGGCAGAATACTCACCAGGCCCCTGGCTGTTGCCTTGCTGGGTAATTTTGTTCTTAAATGATTCAATTTCCAAAGTGTTATTGATATCTTTTTTAAAAAATAAGTCATTTTCTAATATAAGATGCACAACAACCCTCCCCGCCCCCAACACAGAACCTTCCTTTCTTACAAAGCAAAACAGTTAAGCCAAAGGAATGGACATCTCAGTCCACTCTAACAGCGTATGCAACATTACGCACCCATCAGGTATCCTCCACCTCCACCCCCAGCCAGCTAGCTAGTGCAATGGATAGAGATCTGGGATTTTAGTCAGGAAGTCCAGAGTTCAAATTTAGATCAGATTCAAACTGTGTGACCCTGAGCAAGTCACTTAATGTTTGTCTGCCTCAGTTTCTCCAACTGCAAAATGGGAATAAGGTTGTTGTGAGGATGAAATGAAATAATCATTGTAAAGCACTTAGCACAGTGTGTAGTCCATAGCCTACTGCGTAGGTTTAAGGGGAATCCTTTGGACCATTATTCCTAAACCTGTAACTTAGGAGCCTTCCCATTACTATGCTTATTTCCTTCCTTCCCTTCCCTCCACACTCTGTTTAGAGGAGTGAAACATGCTTTATTGTTGTTGTTTTCAGTCATGTCTGTCTCTTCGTGGCCCCATTTGGGGTTTCTTGGCAAAGATACTGGAGTGGTTTGTCATTTTCTTCTCCAGCTCATTTTACAGATGAGGAAACTGAGGTAAACAGGGTGAAGTGACTTGCCCAGGGTCACACAGCTGGGAAGTGTCTGAAGCCAGATTTGAACTCAGGAAGAGGAGCATTCATTCCCAACTCAGGCCCGGCACTAAATCTACTGCAGCACCACCTAACTGCCTTGAAACACGTTTTATCATTAGATAATTGTGAAATTTTCACACTTTGGAAATCAGCAAACACTAAAAATCAGGGCTTGATTTCCTGTTTTGGGTGGACTTACAAAGGTGATGGTGGAAAATGTGAATAATGCAGATTAGGCCTAAAAGTATGATTTTTGGAGAGCCAGTTGTTAAACATTTACCAGCATATGACTGCCTGAAACCCACGTGAGTTATTGCCTTTAATGTAAGTTTAGCTGCCTTTTAGAAGGGAGGAGGAGGGGAATGGTCATTTATTCATTTTTGTAGTAAGCTACATTATGCACCTGCTTCTGCATCTTCATTTGCATCACTTCATACAGGTTTTCTTCACCTGCTTCTTGGAATTCTTCGTCTTCATTGTTTAGGGAGGTGCTCTAAGTGGATAGATTTGCAGTCAGGAAGACCTGAGTTCAAATCCTTCCTCAGGCACTTACTTAGCTGTGTGGCCCTGGACCAGTCACTTTACCTCTCTTTGCCTCACTTTCCACATCTGTAAAATGGAGAAAATAATAGCACCTACTTTCCAGAGTTGTTGTAAGGATCAAATAGGATAAAAAATATATAGAAGTGTTAGCTAGAATTATTGCTATTATTATTATTTATTAGTGCACAGCAAGATTCCACTACAATTGGGTAGTGTAGTTTGCTCAGCCATTTACCAATCAAGGGGTACCCACTTGGATTCTAGGGTTTTTTTGGAGGGGGGGAAGGCAGGGCAATTGGGGTTAAGTGACTTGCCCAAGGTCACACAGTTAGTAAGTGTATCAAGTGTCTGAGGCCGGATTTGAACTCAGGTCCTCCTGACTCCAGGGCCGGTGTTCTACTCACTGTACCACCTAGCTGCCCCTGATTCTAGTTTTTTGCTGTAGTTTTTCTTTTAGTAGATAGTAGCCTTTTTGTCTTTGACTCCCTTCTAAGTACAAGCCCAGTAGTGGGACTGATTGGTATGGGTATGAATGGTTTAGTGACTTTTCTCCTATAATTCCTAATTGTTTTTAATCAGTCAACAAGAATTTACTAAGCACCTACTATGTGCCAAGCACTGCACTAGGTGCTGGGGATGAGAAAACAACCATGAAAGAGTACTTGCTCTCAAGAAGCTTATGTTCTATCAGGGGAGGTAACCTTTCCATGAATAAGTACATACAAAACAAGTTTTGTTTTTCTTGCTTGCTCAAGTGGGTGAGGAAAGAGGATGGGAAGGAGAAAATTCAAAACTCAAAAGAAAATGAAATTGAATTTTTTAAAATGAATAAATACAAAGTGATTAAGGAGGAGAAGTTACCAGTAATTGGGAGAGGAGGGAAGGCAGTTAGGAAATCAGTAGGCTTCCAGTAGGACATGGTACCTAAGAATAGTTTGGAAGGAAAAAAAGAGATTCTAAGAGGCAGAGGATTGAACCTGGGGTAGCGTATTGAGAACACAATTATAATTTTCATATTCAGTCCTCGACATCACATTTTAGGAAGGGTTGCTGATAAACTGGAGAGTACCCAGAGGATCTTCATTAGAATAGTGAAGGGCCTCAAGTTTATTTATATCATATGAAGACTGATGGAAGGAATCGGGGACATTTAGCCTGGAGAAGAAAAGACAGAGATAGGATAGGCAGATTAAAAAGAGATTGATTTTATACTATTTATGTGACCTTGGACAAGTCCCTTCACCTCCCTGGGCCTCAGTTTCCCCTCTGTAAAATGAGGGGGTTGGATTAGGTAGGACTCTGAAGTCCAGTTTTAGATAGATACCTCTGTGAGCCTGTAAACTTAGCTTTGTTCTGCTCAACCCCAGAGGTAAGAACTAGGGAGGAAGTTGCATAGAGACACACTTAGGTTTGATATCAAGAAAACCTTGTTAACATTTAGTGCTAGCCAAATGTGGAGCCAGCTTGAGAGGTCATGGCCTAAGTGAAGACTGGCTGGCCACTTGTCAGATATGCTACAGAGGGGATTCCTTTTCTGGGTATGGTTTGGACCAGATGGGGGCAAAGGTCCCTTCTGGATCTGAAATTCTATGATTCTGTGAGCTGGACTCCACAAACCTTCTCCGTTGGGAACACACAATTACGGATTTCACAGTAAAGCCACACAGCTCTGTATACTCTTCCCATCCCCAGAAGGGGTTCTTGCCCAGCCCACAATTGAATGGCTGCTCAAAGGCTGGGTTTTCTTGGGGAAGCAAGAGATTCCATGCCCACATTGGTCTCTCGAAACTTCTGAGAACAAAGCTTTGCTGAATACCACCAATATCCAGCTTCATCTCAATCTCTCCCCCTCCACAAATCTGACCATGTCACTGCCCTTCTCAAATGCCAGTGGCTGGCACCCTGTTCCCTCTAAGATAAAATGTGGACTCCTCTGTATGGCATTTAAGGCCTAACACCTAGTGTGGTTAAGGCCTTCACGATGTGCTTCGCACATACTCATCATCTATAACTTCCCTTCACACACTCCACGTTCCAGCCAAATGGGTTGACTTGCTGTCCCTCGACCATGATGTTCCGTCTCCTTCCTCTAGTCCCTTTCAAGGCTCAGCTTAAGTGCCCCCTCCTACACTAGACCTTTATGGTTCCCTCCCCCCACCACAAAATTACATGTACCGTGTAGGCCTTTTGTCTTGATTTCCTCCGCTCCTTCTGTTCCTCTTGGTAGAATGTTAGCTTCTTGAGGGCAGGAGATATTTCATTTTTGTCGTTGTATTCCTAACACCTAGTGCAGTGCCTGGCACCATAAATGTTTATTGTTCAGGCCTCCCATTATATTGAATGAATTCTCTTCTCCTATGACTTCCTGGTTATTTACCATCCCTTAGCCCTCCCTAGCTATTAGATCTGTTAGAGTTATTAGCAAGAAAGTCAAAGAAAAAAATCCCAAATTCAGTGAAGTTCCGGTGGTCCCTAACCTCCTATGTGACCTTTCAGGAGACATCTGGGCCTTCCTTCCAGTGGCATTTAAGGTTTAGGGTACTTGATAGGGAGTTGCTTACCCTTCATCTTCTATTGGCCTCATACCTAGGCAGTCACAGAATGAGGAACGTTGAGATCTGGAAAACCCCTTGGCGGTCATCAGGTACTGCCTTTCCATTTTCCTGATGACCAAACTGAGGCCCAGAGAGTAGTAAGGACTCAATCAATTTCACAGAACTGTTAAGGCAGCTACGTCATGCAGTGGATAGAGCTCTGGGCCTGGAGAGAAGACCCCAGTTCGAATCTGGCCTCAGACACTTTACTAGCTGTATGACCTTGGGCAAGTTACTTAATCTCTGTCTGCCTGTTTCCTTGTCTGTAAAATGAGAATAGTGGCACGCTGCTGTTGTGAGGATCCATTGAGATAATATTTGTAAGGTGTTTAGCACGATGCCTGGTACATAGTGGGTGTTTAATAAATGTTAACTATGATGATATGGCAAAGCCTGAAGTTAAACCCAAGTCTTCCCATTCTAAGCCTTGGAATTTTCCCACTGCAGCCTGTGCTGAGAGGTCAGGAGGCTTTCCTCCAAAGCCCCAAATATTTACCCCGTGGATAACTGAAATTCCAGTATTAGTCTTAACTAACTTAACCAACTAACTAACCTTACTTAGGCTGAATACTGCCCTCTCACTCCATCTTCTTCTTTTTCTTTTTTTAAAATTTTGACATAAGGTCTCCCTATTTCTCCCAAGTTAGAGGTATAGGGAGAAGGAAACAAGCATTTATTAAGCACCTACTATGTGCCAGGCACTGTGCTAAGGACTTTACAAATATTACCTCATTTGATACAGCAAGCCAGAGAGGTACGTGGTATTATGATCTCCATTTTACAGATGAGGAAATTGAGGCAAATAGAGGTTAAGTGACTTGCCCAGGGTCTCACAGCTGTAAGTGTCTGAGGCCAGATTTGAACTCAGGTCTTCTTGGCTCCAGTTCTGTCTGGTGTTCTATCCACTTTGTCATTTAGCTACCCACAGCCCAATCCCATTGCTAACCAGCCCCAAGGTTTTGATCTTCCCTGTTTCTAACTTGGTTCAGTTGCTCCAGCTTAGGCACCCTGGTACCCTGTCTTCCCCAACTCCTGGGGCTCACCATATTGATGTGGGACTTAGTATAGATGCCTGATTGACCTCCCCCACTGCTATTCAGAGCTCCCAAGGTCAAATGATCCACCAGCCTCAGCTTCATCAGTAACAGGGATTACAGGCATGGGTCACCATGCTTGGTTTACTTTGTCTTCTTAATGTTGCCAAAAAGCAACGGGATAGGCGCAGAGACTTACACAGAGTAGGCATGGAAACCCATGGCTCAGGGCTCATGTGGAGCAGATCTAATCTTGGGACATTCAATCTTTAGTCCTCAACACTTCGAAGTGAATCATGACCAAGTATCTTTCTTTCCTGAGGGGAAGGACTAGGTCGCCTAAGAGCCCTGGATATCTGAGAGAAAAGAAATTATGGGATTTGGCAGGGTGGGAACGGGTGAAGTACCAAAACCAAACCTTAATTCCTTCCCAATTTTGTCTGGGAATGATCCTGTCTGAGGGGCAGCTAGGTAGCACTACAACGGAGAGAGTACCAGGCCTGGAGTCAGGAAGACTCATCTTCCTGAGTTCAAATCTAGCCTCAGACACTTACTGGCTGTGTGACTCTGGGCAAGTCACTTCACCCTCTCTGCCTCAGTTTCCTCATCTGTAAAATGAGTTGAAGAAGGAAACAGCAAACCCCTCCAGCATCTTTGCTAAGAAAACCCCAAATGGACTCACCAGGAATTGGACACAATCTAAAAAGAACTAAATGACAGTAATCCTGTCTGAAGGACAAAAACTAAATAAGAAGTCTCATGTCTCCAGCATTTTAAGCACCTTCCATGCAATGTAGGTAGGGCAGATATTATTGCCCCCATTTTCTAGGTGAGAAAATTGAGGCCACAGAAGCAAAGTGGTTCACTCAGGATGACATAGCTAGCCAGGGTTAGAGCTGGACCTTGAACCCAGATCTCCTGATTTCAAGTACAGCGCTCTTATACTGTACCAACCAAGTAAGAGTCCTCACTAATGTAAGCTACAGCCTGATATAGCAAAAAGGAGACCTGAGTTCTAATGTGAACTTGAATACTGATTAACAACTAGCTTGCTGTTGTGTAACCTTGGACAAATCGCAACCTCCCTGCCTCCTTTTTTTTCTCATCTCTGAGAAGGGAATAGTAGTGCTTGTACTCCAAGCCACAAAGATGTGTTATGAAGAATAAATGAGAGAGTTCTATGACAGTCCTACAAGGCAGGTAGTGTAGACATTATTATTTACAGAGGAGAAAGCTGGGGATGAGAGAGAAGTCCCTGGCCCAAAATCGCGCTGCTGGCCGGGGAGAGCAAGGATGTGAAATGCAATTTCTTTCCAGTCCATTCAAGAAGCATCTATTAAACTAAACTTAAGATATTCCAGGAACTGTGATGAGCTCTGGGGACACAAAGACAAAAATCAAAACAATGTTTGCCCTCAGGGAGCTTCCATCCTACCCACTTCCAGATCAATGTTCTTTCCATTATAGCAGGAATCCTCCACAGAGGATTTTTGGCCTTTAAATCCCATGCAAATTCTCCAAAGATCATTTTAATAGCTCCTGTTTCTCCCAGAAACATGAAAAGCAACAAGTTTTGATGTAGAGATGAAAAGTGCCAATCGAAATAAAATTAGTGCTAATGAAAACCAAAAATAGTTGGTTTATTGCTTTCTGGAAAAGTACTAACTGCCAAAAGCAACCTTACATATAGTAGGCATGAAACCCATGGCTCAGGCCTCACACAGACCAGATTCAGTCTTGGGGGCCTCACTCACAAAGGCCAGTCCCTATCTCTGACTCATTGCTCCACTTGGAGTTGCCCTCAGAAAATCTCTTGGAAGTCTCATGATATAGGTCATGTATAAGTTTCTCTAAAAGCAGGTTCCCAGCTCCCATATAAGCACTCAAGGTACTAAATGCATAATGAGTACAGGATAGCCTTCATTTTACCCCACAGAACATGTAAAGATGCACAAGAGTACATGAACAGATACTAAAACACATAAAGCATTCAAATAGCCCCAAGAACCAAACATGGGGTTGCCAACAAGGCAATACCCTAATATTCCCATAAAATCCCTTTCTCCTATAGGGTCATGTAGAGTTCTTCCCTGACTCATTGTGCCTCCTGAGAGGAAATTTGGAGTCTTCTCAGAAAGGACACATGCTCTGAGGGCCCATTGGACCTGTACTATCTGAGTAACTCACTGACTATTTTTCAGGTAGTACTCTGCTGATGAACTATGTAGACAATCCTCTTCTTTCTCCAAGCAGCATGGTAAAAGAAGAATTCTTCTTCTCTCTAGAAATTCTAGTCACCAAACTCTTGAGCTTGGGACCTCTAAAGTCTGAGATTCTCCATCAAGATGGATTTGCCTATACTAAAGATAAGTTAGAGTATCATAGATTTTTGAGCTTGAAGGGGCCTCAAGGGGGTTCTCATCTACTTATTCTACTGAGGAAGAACCTACAGTACACAGAAGTAAAGAGACTGGCCCAAAGTCAAATAGGGAGTAAATAGAACTGAAACTAGAGCCAGGTCCTCTGACTCCATAGCCAACATTCATCCCACTGTAGTAAGCTGCTAACCTAACTAATAATAATAGCTAACATTTATATAGCACCTACTATGTGCCAGCCCTGTGCTAAGTACTTTATAATTACTATCTCATTTGATCCTCACAACAACCCAAGGGTAGGTGCTATTATCACCCCCAATTTATAGATGAGAAAACTGAGGCAAATGGAGGCTAAGTGACTTTCCCAAGGTCACGCAACTAGTAAGTGTCTGAGGCTGGATTTGAACTCAGGTCTTCCTGATTCTAGGCCCAGTACTCTCTCCGCCGTGCCACTTAGCTACCACTCATTTTTCCAAGGAAACTGAGGCCCAGAGAGGTCAAAGGCCTTTGAAAACTTCAAATAACTACCTGTTTGGTGGTCATGGTGGTGGTGATGGTAATAGTAGTGGTAGTAAATAATTTGCCCAAGGTCATACAAGTCAGAAGCAAGAGAAAGGATATTTGAATGCAAGTACCCCAACTCCAGATTCGCAGCTCTGTGCCTGAACTAAGCTACTTCCTAGGCCCAATAGAAACAGACAAATACTCTACAACTATATACGTTCTGCTCCACAGCCCCACCGGCAAAACAAAGTGAGCCTAGTGGGAGGTAGCAAGTGCCTGAAAGTGGGCATTCTGGTCTGAGGAATCCCCCCAAAAGAAAAGCTCTTGCTGTAAATGGGTTTCTGTATTTGCTACAATAATCTAGAATATTCAAACAAAATGTTTCCACCCCCACCCGACTCCTAAGGATCTCCAGTGTTTGGTGGTCCTGCCATAGTCAGCAGCTGACACACCATGGAGGAGCTAGGAATCCTGAAAGTGACAAGGATAGAAACTCAAAACTCTCCATTGGACTTCCATCATATTCTTCCCATTATTCCTCCTGATATCTGGGAGGAAATTAGCATGCTTTGGAATCTCCAACCAATTGGCTGGGTCTTTTTAAAGTGATATTAAGACAGGGTAAGACAATGTTAATATACTCCTTTTCCCTGGTCTCTCAATTGCCAGCATCCTTGACCTCGAAAGAACAAAGAACAGATAGAAAGTTTTCAATAGAGTCCAATGAAAAAGCAGGAATCTTCCCCTCCTCACAGCACCATAGGACTCACTATCCTTACTCTTCATGAGTTACTTCTCATAGTCTTCTATGTAGTCATTGTGATTTATGTACATATCTAAGACAAAAGATTCGTGGAAGGCAGGTACCTCTTTTCCTACTCCTTGGAATCACCCCCAGTTCCTTGTCTATGAGAGGCACCATGGAATGAAAGTGTTGAACAAAAAATAAATGGCCTTACTCTAATAGTAATAATAATTCCTATTTGTGTAGTGCTTTCCATCTCTCATTCTGGATATAGTAATCAAGTCAAATCCATGATTCTTCACAAAAAGGCCATGACAATGGACTGACCCATCATCCCTATGAACAGCTCCACCCATTGTTCCTGAGAATTCCCAAGTGAGATCACCCCTCCATGGACACTGCTTCCCCACATGTTATTTCCCCCATTAGAACATAAGCTACTTGAGGGCAGGGCCTGACACATACTAAGTGCTTAATAAATGCTTTCCATTCATTCATACATTTGCTTTAAGGTTTGCAAAACTCTTTCCATCTGACCACCCACTGAGGTATTTAGGGAAGTATTATTCTCCCCATTTTACAGATGAGGAAACTGAGGCACTGGGAGGTGAAGTGATACCCAAGGTCATGCAGCTAGCAAGTAGCTAAAAATGTTTCGAATCTAGATGCCAGATCATAATTGCAAATCCAGCATTCTTGCTGTTGTAGGATACCACTTATCTTGACCTTGAGAAGGGTACATCAGCGAAATGTGTTATGGGAGTATTTGCTTACTCAATCTCTCTTTTTAAGAGCTAACATAACATTAGCAGAGTTATACTTTGTGTAGTCATATCCCAATCCTGCTACATTTTTTTCAAGTATGTTTTGTCCAGCAGTAGTAAACAAGACTTATATTAACTTCGTCACATAGCTTAAAAGGCTTATTCTCAGAACCCAATTTGAGCCAATAAGACAGGCACTTTTCAAAGGAAATTATTATGGCTTAGTCATTTACTTTCAGATGAAAAAGGGAAAAGATCTGTAACAATTTTTATAGCAAAATCTTTTCACCATCAAGGACAATGGAGCTGCCACATTTGGACTCACAGTCCCTGATGTGCTGCCAAAGGAAGTGGAAATGGTGCTGAAAAAAAGCAAAGATGGGAAAAGCAGCTGGACTAGATCAAGTATAAACAGAAGAGATCTGAGCTAGAGGCAATAGAAATTTTAGGGCACTGAAGGATTAATATTTAAGGTATATGAAAGACAGAAGGATATCAATTTAATAAGCATTTAATGAGGAGTACCTACTACGTACATGGCACTCTGCCAAAGGAATGGAGAAATAAATCTTGGTTCTTATTGAAATCACAGGAAAGGGATGTAGAGAATATCAATGTATCCCTCCATGGATATGTCTCTAACTCCCACTCAAATTGGTTGGCTAGGTTCCCAGAGGACGGCTCTACATTTCTTTTCAGGGTTCTAGGGGTAGTCCTAAGGAGATGTAGTTTTGAATACTGTCACCAAAAGCCCCTACCAGTGTGGTTCCACTTAGTATCAGTCAGTAGCTTTGATTAGCTTTAATAGAAAGTATATTTACTGAGAAGTTATAACAAGAACAGTAGTTTTTTTTAAATCCTTTCAAACCAGGAGCAGTCTCTCTCTGTGCACACAAAAGATCCCTAGGAAGAGTAGGGCCACACCTAAAGTACAGTGATAGGGAGGGACAAGTGTAGAGAAAGCATGTGACAAAAGAGTAACTCATAGCTATTAATTACTGGAAGCCCCTTTCTGCTTTCCTGGAGTCCTCCTGAAGTTTTCCTTAGTTTTAGCCCCCTAGCTAGGCTGTTATTATTAGTACCTTTCTGGAGTCCATAGTCAGCATTTTTCTCCAACATTAGGGGTCTCACTCTGTGAAGTTGTATAATCCAATTTGTACATCCTCAAGTGACTATCTTTCCACATCTGTCTGTGGCCACTCCCTTGCCATTAGCCACTACCACCCTGGTGGCTACTGCTACCACCTCGGGCAGACTCCACCATTGGTTCTGGTCACTGGTAGAGCCTCTTACAGAACCTCAGGATCTCCTGAACTCAACAGGGTGGGGGAAGAGAGTGAAGGAGAAACTCTCTCTTTCCCCCCACCCCAGCAGTCCCCTGTCAAGGTATTAGCTGCAGCTGCTCCATCACTAGACTGTCCAAATTGAAGAACTGCCGAACTTCCTCTGCTATTCTAAGCTCCCAGAAGCATGGTCAGCTTGTTTGGTTAAATCACATGGTTTCTTTTCCCCATCCAATCAAAGAGATTTGCCCTTTAGGGTAGTTGGTTGATTCCATCTATAACTCTGTATCTCACCTGATAAAATTATCAGGTGGTAGAGCATCTTGTTAATAGAAAGAGAGAGGGAGTGAAACTCCATTTCTTCTATCAATAACTATTGACCCATATGTCTACTTTCCCATCTATACAAAATTTTAATGAGAATAATCTACACTTATATCAGTGACATCCTCAGTGAGGGCATTAGGAGGGAAAGGGAAGATTTTTGCAAGGAACATTCCACAGTAGACCACATCCTTTGAATCACTTAGTTGGCTGCAAGATTCAAGCAATCCAAGATCCCACTGTGCTTATTGCTTTTTTGATTCTAAAAAAGCATTTGACTCAGTAGAGCAGAGTGCCTTCTCCAACAAGGCTTCTCCTATGCATATGCTAAAAGCATAAAAGATATTCCCAACTAAAATTCCATCGTTTTACAGGAAGACTTTCCCAACACCTCTGTTAATTGTTTCTTATTTATCCTGTATGTAGCTTGCTTTGTATATATTTGTTTGCATATTGTCTCCCCTATTAGATTTATAAGCTCCTTGAGGGCAGGGACTATCTGTCTTTCACCTCTTTTTATATCCCCAGTGCTTAACACAGTACCAGTCACATAGAGGGTGCTTAGTAAATGTTTGTTTACAGATTGAAGATACTAGAAAGATATAAAGACAGAGATAACTTTGTTCTGTGACCCTCTGATCGTCAATATAAAGGACAATGTATGGGGAAAGTCAGAAAAGGCCTGTAACACTTTGTAGAGTCAACCTGTGGTGAATTTGTGGAAAGACATGGACAAGAGTCACATAGAATGAGCAGGCATGACCAGTGGCTGGGTTTTAAGTGCTTCAATGGATCAAGGATCTCCCACATCAATCAAATTGACTTAGATGCTTCTGTGATCTCATCAATGTGAATATTCTATCTAATGATACAGATCACCACTCATCCGTGCCTGCCCATTCCAGAAGATTCTTATTTGTCCTTTCACAAGTTCACTCCTGGAGGTCCACCCAATGTACTGGGGCTCTTCCTTGATTGATTCTCCTGACACCTTCTGAGGATATCAATGGAACATGAAAGTTGTCGTTGGTTTAGTTACTCCTTGCTCTTACCCCCTCCCCAGCTTATCTTCTTCGATTACACCTCTCTTTGATAATATCCTTTACATCTTTTTTTCTTTGAAACTCTTCACTGGCAATGTGTTTCAGTCTGTTTGAGCCCAGCATGCACCTCTCCATTGCCCTTTGGGTGATCTCAACTTCAATACTTTAGAGACTAGCATTCCATGACTCACAGCCATATAATATTAGGCATTCACTTTTGCCAAATCTATGACCCTATACGGCCCAGCAAGAGTCTGACAGTGGTGTCATTTCCGTTGGCCGTCACCATAAGATCAAGGCCACTTGAATGCATACAAAGGAAACAACTCCCAACCTGTTTTAATTACCTGGAGAATGATTCTGAGTTGGCCACAGGAGAGACCGGACCACACAATATTTTCCGTAATTTAAACGAAACCTGAAATTTTCCAGTGCTTGATTCCTTGGAACAATGAAATTTCTCATTAAAACCAGGAAGACTGGCTCCATATTTACCCAAAGGAAAAGGATTTGTCAGCATCTCACACCTAATGTCAGGCTAGAGGACACCTGGGAGAGGTTTCCAGTTTTTTTCACTCTGCCTGGAAAAGGCAAAGACTGGCGCACACACACACACACACACACACACACACACACACACACCCCTCCAAAAATCATTTCCTCTCTGGCTTGGAAAAGAATTTCTTCAATACTTCAAAGATTAGAGATTTCCTCAGGGTGGGGGCTCCCTGCACTGACCCAGATTCCACCCCTTCCCTTCCCCCCCACCCCATTGCCTCAGTAGACAGTTGGCATAGCTGAAAAAAAAAATCAGCTGGTAGAGCCTTTTCCACGCTAACTGGTCCCCATAAAACAGACAAAGAGACCGCACCAGGCCTATATCTAAAAAGTTTAGAGGCTGTCATCTACCAGAATAAGGACTACCCCCCCACACATACACAACATGGCTGACAAGTGAGCATCCAGCCTTTTCTTGAAAACCTGAAATGGATTCACCCAGAGTTGGGGCTGCAGATGGCACAGGGGAGAGGAGTGGGAAGTCACTGGATTTGGAATCAAAGCACCTGAGTTCAGATCTCCTCTCTACTCCTTGTTGTATGATCTTGGACAAGCTACCTCCCTTCTCTGGACCTCATCTACAAAATGGCAAGGCTGTATACTCAATTCAATTTTGTTAAACCAATATGAAGTACCTACTCTGTCACAGGTTGCAGGGTCATAGAACAGGGTCATAAATGGCATCTGAGAGATCATCTAGTCCCACGCCTTTCCTTTTTGTACATGGGATTATGTAACTTTCCCAAGGCCACACACAGTTAGAGGCAAAGCTGGGATTGGAACCTAGGCATCTTGGCTTCCAAGCTATTCTCTTTGTTATACTATGTTACCTCAGGGTCAGGCACCTTAGAGGAAATGTGAACTGTGCCCAGCATTGAAATGGAAGCAGAGTTTGGACTGGACCAAATTGGAGACATCACCCTGGCTTTCAACAATCCCCAACTGCTCATCCATCTGACCCAGATATTCCACTAGTGATGCTCCATGGTAATAAAGCACCATATATTATGATCTCCAGCAAATCAAAACTCCCAGAGATCTGTCAGTGGAAGGGCAATGCAGGCATGGTGGGCGTGAGTAGGCTGTGGCTTATTTCCAGCAACCGAGTGGGTGTGAGGTAATTTGAGAAGAGAGAGAGAGAATGTACTAACTAACAAATGAGGGTGGGGTGTCAGGCAAGCCATCTCCCAAGGTGAGCCTTGAAGGATTCTGAAAAGGCTGAGAGGACCCTCATTCCAGGCATGGGAAGACATGGGAAGGCATGTCAAGTGTGGGGCACAGCCTATACAAATGCCCAATGCAGGTAGAAGTCAGGAAGATACCAGGGAATAGCTAGGAGTATGGTTTAGGTGGAGGAGAGTGTATTAGAAAGGGGATAACATGAAATGAATCTGGAAAGGGAGTCAAGAGCCAGACTATGGGAGACTTTAAAAGCCAGGCTGAGGAGTTTGCATGCTATTCTAGAGACAAGAGAGAGCCACAGAGGCTTTGGAAGCAAGGGCATGGCATGGGCAGACTTTGATCTTAGGAGCATTGTTTAGATCACTATGTGGAGGATAGAATGAAAAATCTAGAGATATTAAGACCAATGACGGTGCTATTACACCAGTCCAGGGGAGATGATCTTGAAACCCTATGAGCTAAGAAATCACATATACATCATAGGGATGGGCCTCTTTCCTCTGACTCCTATGAACATGACATTTTGGCCTGACTTGAAGACAGTGATGCCATGCAGCACACAATGACCCAGGAAGGCACTGGAAAGTTGGGAAGGAAGCTGGGCTTGGGGTAGGGGTGGTACAGGCGAGAGTTATAGTGCAAAGCTCCTATCAGTGTAGAATCGTATAGTCCAATCCCTTTGGTTTACAGAGGAGGAAACTGAGGCCCAATCAGACAAATGACTTGCCCAAGGTCACATAGATATCTTTTATTTAAGAAGGTACAGAATTCAAACCACAGTGATTCCACATATCCAGTGTTCTTTTTGGTTTGTCCCCAGTGATCTAAACTGAGTTAACCTTTATTCAACAAACAAAAAACCTACTGTGTATATAATCCTGCGGATGAGGCTGTGAGAGGGTATAGAAATTGTGTGATATACAGGATATGGTCCTTGTGCTTATGGAACTTACAATCTAGTAGGGGAGAGGACATAATAATACCCAAGTTTTATATTGGCTTTAAAGTTTGAAGAGCAGATGACATACAAAATATCTCATTTGAACCTCCCAGAAATGCTTAGAGATACTTGTTTTTTAATTGTGTTTGACTCTTCATGACCCCATTTGGGCTTTGCATGGCAAAGTACTGGAGTGGTTTGCCATTTCTTTCTCTAGCTCATTGAACAGATAAGGAAACCAAGGCAGATGGGATTACAGGGTTAAGTGACTTGCCCAGGATCACACAGCTAGTCAGTATCTGAAGCCAGATTTGAACTCAGGAAGATGAGTACTTTGTCTACTGCACCACATAGGTGCCCCTATCGGATACTAAAAATGTAGATTCCCCACCCCTATCCTTCAGTGGAGTAGGCTCTCATCAATGTGAGAATTCCTTCCAATAATGCAGATAGCAACTCATCCTTGTCTGCTCATTCTGTGCAACTAGAGGAGTATGTTGGTGCCAACCCAAGCCGATTCATTCATTTCCAGTGTGAACACTGGCACCTTGGAAATTGGACTTGATTTATTGTTTTGTCAATCATCTAGACTTAAGAAAGTGATGGAGAAAATATTAAGAATGCAGATAAAATTTAAAAGTCCCTTTTGTGTACCCTTTTGGGGAGCCTGTTGTTAACCTTTACCAGCATTCCCTTGAACCCCTGCATCAGCCTCTCATCCCTGTCTTCACATGAACCTGCCACAGATGGTCCATCCACTGATGGAAGGGGGTGGGGTGTTGAAGTTCTTCCTCTCTTTCTCCTGACATTGCTAGGATACCAGTGGAACACACAAGCTTTCTAGTGATTATCTCTCACTCTTAACATGTGACCAGCCCATCTTGTTTTTCACTCAGACAGTTCTTTGATGACATCCTTTGCTGTGATTCTTCTTCAGGGTTCCTACCTGTAAGAACCACAAACACCACAATCTTCAGGTTAGAGATAAGGAGACGAGGCTCTGAGAGGTCGTGTGACTTGGTCAGGATCACACAGCTAAGTGGCAGAGATGAGATTTGAACCTGACCCCGGGTCCAGCACTGTAGGCCCTATACCATGCTACCTTCTATACCCACAATTGAGAGTCAAATGTGAAAATATAGCAGAGAGGGCCACACTAAATGCTTGGTTAGCTCAAAGGTAAGAGTGTTCACTTCCTGCCTCAGGGGAAGGGGTGGAGGGAGACAAGGGAAGCCTCATGGAGGACACAGCATTTGAGCTGGTCTTTGAAGTCGCGTTGGCTTTCAACAGGTGGACGTCTGGGAGTGGGGAGGGCATTCCAGGCATAAGGGAGAGTGTCCAAAGATCATAGGATCATGGGATCATGGCATTCCTGCTTCTCCATCATGCGGGGATTAGCTTCAAGTTGCTTTAGCAGCAGCAGAGATGGGGGTGAGCCTCTTTCTGGCTCCCCTTTGAAATCAATGGCATGCATTGCCCGGACAGTTGGCTGAGGTCAGGGCCGCAGGCTGGGGCCAGAGAACTGATTGTTTCTCTAGGTCAAGATCTACATGAGAACCACTGACTCATCTGAGTCTCCAACCTGGAGTCTGGCATCCTGTATTACAAGCAAGGCCCCCAGGCTTTGTGGGCAGAGGATAGGAATAGGTTAAGTGGGCATCCAGCAATGCCCATCCATCAATGTCAGAGTCAGCTGGGGCCGAGGCCCTCCAAAGGACACTTCGTCCTGGGCAAGTAATAAGCTTGCGTGTGGCGGCAGTGGGCTGCTGGGCACTAAGGGCACTCAGAGGATCAGGCAGGAAGCGTGGGGCCACCAGCTGTCTGTTATCTTAATCCTAGGCCGTGTGGCCTTTCTTTCATTTGTCTTTATTGCTATTGTTACAAGCTGCTGGCAATGACTGAATCTCTTCACTGTCAGAGATGCTACTGAGTATGCTGGGACAGCCATCGATTAGAAGCTGTTTGGGTATGACTTTATTCCTCTCTAGCCCATAGTGGCTGGGGAATGGACTGGCCCCGGGGTGGGGAACATGAGGCTCAAGGGCCACATGTGGCCTTCTAGGTCCCCAAGTGTGGCCCTGGAATCAAAGGGTTGCACTTGAGGACCTAGGGGGCTACATGTGCCTCGAGGCCACAAGTTCCCCACCCCTGGACAGGCCTATGTATTGTATTCTTGCCAATCTTCCAGCAGCCTTAGAGGCCTGCTGCAAAGGAAAAGAAAGCTGTAGTTAGAGTCAGAGTTCCTGGGTTCAAATTCAGCATCTGTTACTTGCTACTTTGGTGACTTTGAGAAGTTACTTCCCTTCTCTGGGTCTCAGTTTCCTCATCTGGAAAATAAGGTGATTGGAGTAGAGCAGAAGTTCTTAATCTGGGATTCATGGACTTGGTATTTTAAAAAATATATATCTTGATCACCGTATTTCAATATAATCGGTTTCCTTTGTAATCCTCCATATTTTATTTTATGCATTTAAAAGCATTATTCTGAGAAAAGGTCCACAGGCTTCACCAGACCACCTGCCAGAAGGCTCCACAAGACAGAAAAGGCTTAGTTAGAATCCCTGGACTAGATGACCTCTTAAGTCTGTTCAGGGGCAGCTAGGTGGCGCTGCAGTGGATAGAGTGCTGGGCTTAGATCAGGAAGACCTGAGTTCAAATGTGACCTCAGACACTTACTAGTTGTGTCACCCTGGGCAAGTCACTTCACCCTGTTTGCCTCAGTTTCCTCATCTGTCAAATGAGTTGGAGAAGGAAATGGTTAACAACTTTAACATCTCTGCCAAGACAACCCCAAATGGAGTCAGGAAGAGTAAGACATGACTGAACAACAACAAAAAGTCCCTTCTAGCTCTTTATCTAATTCTATGATTAGGTAGTAAATTGATTGGGTGGTTATCTTTGGAAGCAGTGGGGTTCAGAGGAAAGAAAAAGCAGTGATTCCTAGTCAAAGTAACTAGGTTAACTCCCAGCTCTGCCACTCTTAGGGTGATTTTGGCTAAGTCACTTATGCTGAGGCCCTTCATAGCTCTAGGTCTGTGATCCTATGCATAATCTTAGATGAGTGGTATCCATGTCCATGGGTTTCAGCCTCCTTCTTTATAAAATCAGGGACTCAAATTTGATGGATTAATCTAGATAGATTATTCTAATTAGATAGACTCTGAGGTCCCTGCCAATTCTAGATCTTTGATTCCTCTCTGGGCCTTAGTTTCTTCTTTTGTAAAATGAGGAGCTCATGCTAGATGGTCCCTGAGGTCCCTTCCACCACTCAATCTGATGAAGCCTTTCGCTGCTCACCACCATTTTTACCATTGATATGGATGCAAGCATGGATGACATGCTTATCAACTTTGTAGATGACCCAGGCCTTGGTTTTGGACAGTCATGAGACTAGATCAGGGAAGGCCATGGCCATAGTCTACCTGGAGTCCAGTCAAACATTTTGCAGCCTATCATTTTATCCTTGTGGGAAAGATGGAGAGGTGTGGGCGATACGCATATGTGAATCATAGAGATTAGGGGAACAGGAGTTTGGCATTGCCAGCCTTGCAGTGGAGGCAGAATCAGTTGGCATGTTACCCATCCATCCTGACTAAGGCAGCTGGCACCAAGAGCCTTGAAATAGAATACACAGGAAAAAGGAGCATGAGCAGACATTGGGGACCCTCTGAAAACTTATCCCCAAGAGTGAGACTAAAGACAGTAAAACCTATGTCCCCTTTGTCTCTCTTGGATGGGGGTGGAATATATACAGAAATGATTGCAATTTGGACAACAAAAGGCATCAATATAGCTTTTAAAATGAAATAATCACTGGATGCAGAGGTAGAAGGAACCTTGGAGAGGACCTGAGTTTGAATCCCTGCTTGGCTATTAATGACCTATGTGACTTTGGGCCAGTCACTCTAATTCACTAGACTTCAGTTTCCTTGTCTGGAAAATGGCGAGGTTTGACTAGGTGATCTCTAGGGTCCCTTTTTAGCTCCAACCTCCTCATTTTACAAATGAAAAAGCCTAAGTCCAGAGATGGGAAGGGACTTGACCAAGGTCACGCAGTCAGCAGAGCTAAGTTCTAGCCCAAGTCCCTTGTCCTCCCAATTGAGTCCTCTTTCCATGACACCATGTTGGCTCTTCCTTCCTCAATCACCTCTCAACATGGTCCTCTCTGAGCTGAGAGATGAGGAGAATCAGCCAGCAGCTCCCTTAGTGAAATTTCCACTTCTAACCCTGGCTTCATTTGTCTGAAAGCAGCAGTGTGTTCCCTTGCTGGCTTCAAAGAGCTCAGCCCAACTGATTCAAGCATTAGGGCCTGATCCCCAATTTAAGATACCCCCCCCAACTTCAGTGCTTCCACCCGCCCCGTGTAACCCTGTAATCTTTTACGCAACTATCCATATTGGTTTATAAAAGAGGAATGCAACACATTGGAAAGAAAACCAGCACCTGTCAAATATCAAACTCTCTGAAATGCCTGGACAATTTCACTTTTCACCTAGTAAATACCCAATCATTTTCCAGAATCGCTCTTTCCAGAATTCAAATCTGTTTTCATTAATATGAAAAGTTGAGAGGGCTGGGAGAGCAGGAAGGAGCTAATTAAAAGCAGCCGGGGTTCATTATCTGGCTAATCACAACCCCAGATTGCCCACCCCTTTTCCCCTCCTCATCATCACTCTACCCCCTCCCTCCCCACCAATTTTTTTTGTAGCCTCAGAAAAGGTCACAGAAAGATTGCAAAAATAAAACCTTATACTGGACTATGGGCAGAGGTAGAGTTTCAGTTGAGAGGGATTGGGAGAGAGGAGGGGGTGGGGAGAATCCTAAAAGCTAGGCACTTCCAATATTAGTTTGGTTGGGAAAATGGGGCCTGATGTGAGGGTGAAGCCATTTGTGGACTCAAAACCCAGTAGAGTTGGAAGAGACCTTGGAGATCATTAAGTTCAACTCCCCGTATTTTATAGTTGAGGAAACCGAGGCCCAGAAAGGGACCTGTGTGAAGGACCTTGTGTGACCTGCCCATGGTCACCCAACTGGGCAAAACCCAGATCTAGAGTCTCGCACTCTTCTCATAATCATCATGATCACTTGCATGTCTGTAGTACAACAACCTGGGAGGTGGATTTAGCCACATTTTACAGGTGAAGAAACTGAAGCTCAGAGAGCTTAGGTGACTTGTCTCGACTCACACAGCTAGTAAGTATCTGAGGCAGGATTCAAACCAAGGTCTTTCTGACTTTCTCACTTTCCACAGTCTATTCACTATATCAAGCTGCTTAATTTATTGTTGTTATCCTCTCCTATTGTTTCCACTACCTGCCCTGGTTTCTCACACTTGGGATGAGAAAGTCTGGGTCCTGTGTTGGGGGCCACATGGCTGTTGTTGAAGCTAGTCCATTTCCATGAACTCTACATGAATAGCAGACTTACTGTTATTGCTCCTGAGGGATGAGCCAAGGGCACAGTCAAAATTTGTAATTCATAAAGAATTATACCTATGGCAGTCAGTCAATAAACATTTATTTAGCGCCTACTGTGTGCCAGGCACCATGCAAAGTGCTTGAGGATACAGCATGAAGAGATGCCCCTTCCATCTTGGTGTGATATAATAGAAAGAATGCTAGACCTGGAGTTCAAAAACCCAGGCTCTGCCACCTGTATGCCCCTGGGCAAGTCCCTTCCCCTCTCTGGGCCTCAGCTCCTGCCTCTTTCAAAGGACGGGGCTGGATTAGATGCTCTCTAAAGGCCCTTCCAGCTCAAAATCCTATGATATGAGTCTTCCTGGCTATACTTCACTGGGAATACTTGCCTTCAGGACTTATGGGAATGCTCTCTCAGATGCTCCAAGGAGAATAGTGCCAAGGTAGAACCAGGGAAGAGGCTGAGCATGAGAAAAGGGACCCCACCCTTTCCTGGATTCAGACAAAACAATGCAAGTGGAGCATGGATTGCCCGCCCACAGGAGCTTCTCTTCTTTGTGAGGTCCTGGGCAAGGTTTCTCAACAGGCACGAGTTTTCAGAGTGGAGTCATCTTGATGAGGTATAGTGGTAGAAAGGCCTCCAACCCCCGGGGGGAAGATTTGGAGAGAGGTGGATCCAAGAAACAAGAAGAACTGTCTTGTTGCTGAGGACCAATGTGGAAAGAAGTCATTGTGATCAGTGAACAAACAAGCATTCATTGAGCCCCTGCTATAGGCCAGGGACCATGAAAAGTGAAAAATGAATAAATGACAAAAGCAAAACCAGTCTCTCTTCAAAGACCTTGCATTCTAACTGGAGAGACAGTCCGATCCAATCCAATCTAATCCACATTTATTAAGCACCTACTATGTGCCAGGAACTGTGCTGAGTGCTGGGGATATAATTAATAAAGTGAAAGACAGTCCCTGCCCTCAAAGAGCTTACAATCTAATGAGGTGTGTGTGTGTTTGTCCTTCGTTCTCCAAGAGGACCATGGCATCAGGGAAATGATGACATGATTTGCAGTTGACTTTGATTTGAGTGAGGGAGGGCTGTGCAAGGTTATCAGCCTCACTTTTTCCTCCAGAGCCATCTGGGTCCAGTGGCCTGATATTCATCAGGATGACTGGAGATGACCCAGGATGCAATGGGAGACCCTGGCTCTTTTAGGCTAAGGACTTTTCATGTACTCACTTAGAGTGAGGTAACGCCCATTCAGTGAATAGGCCTCTTTAAGAAGTGAGTCCATAGTGGACCCCTTTAATTAGAAAAAAAAATCAAGCTGGGAGGGGAAGACCCTCAGTGTTGCTGTTCCAAAGAGAAACAGTTACCAATCTGATGGCGGGCGGGGGGGGGGGGGGGGGGGGGGGGGGGGGGGGACAACGGGTACACGTATCATTATATACAAAGTAGATACAAGGTAGTCTCGGACTGGACACCAGCTGGGGGACCAGGAAAGGCCAATGGTGCAATGGAAAGAACAACTAAGGGGTGCGGAGGGGGTGGAATCACAGGACCTGGATTCAAACTTGCCTGTAACACTTATAAGACTTCAGGCAAGTTGCTTCTTAGTTCAACTCTGTGAACAATCTACTCTCAAAGAGCTTCCATTTTCTGGGCCTTCACCAAATGAGATCTGCAGCTGGAAGAATATAGTCTCCTTATTTTATTTTTATTTTCGAGACTTAGGCCTTTCTATCTTGTCCAAGCTGAAAGCACAGCAGCCACTCACACCACAGAAGCTTTGACCTGTTCTATTTCCAACCCTCCTTTGGCGGCCTGATATACCTCTCCAGGGGCTCCCAATTGGTTTAGTCCAGTGAGGCTCAGAACTCCAGAGCTCAAGCAATCTGCCAGCCTCAGCTTTCTGTATAGTAAGGATTATAAAGCTGTGCCACCACACCTGGCCAGTCTCTTCATTTTCATAGGAGAAGAAACTGAGGCCCAAAGTCTGGAAGTGACTTACTCAAGATCACACAGTAGCTGAATCAGGATTCAAAAGTGAAACTAACTGCATATCTAGGGTTCTTTCCATTATAACAGGTTGCTAAGTTGGACCCAATGACCTTCCAGCTATAAATCCTATAAAAACCATGAAGTGGCACATGTATGGAGAAGATAGGGTCAGTGACAGGCATCCAAAGCAAATGTTCAAGTGTCTCTTGAGCAGTGCTCGCCATTGGCCGTCTTTGGCAGGGCACTGTCTCCTCCAGGGGACAATCAGAAGGCTTTTCATGAGAAATCTCAAAGGAATCAGCAAACACACTGGGCTTGAGCCAAGGTGCTGAATCCTGGGACACAATTTTCCATCTTATTCCCACTGACCTGCAAAGCCCTCTCAGTCCACCAGCCACTGCTCTAACAAGGGAATGTTGGACCTTGGCACACACAGGTTCTTTCTCCCAGCTCACCAATAAGCTCACTGGGGCAAAGTCTGGATTTCTTCTCATTAGGCAGACTTCTGCACTGAACTTTCTGGGGGTTGTGGTGGGGTGGAGGTGGGAAGAGAGTAGAAGTCAGATGTGCATGGAAATCCACTCAGTTGCTAATATTTCTCCCCCCCCCAAATATCTGCATATATATGTCTCCCATCAGAATATAAGCTCCTTAAGGTCAGGGACTATTTTATGTTCATTTCTGTGTTATAGGTTCATAGATCTAAAGCTGGCAGAGATATCAGAGCCCATCCCCCTCATTTTACAGAAGAGGATACTGAGGCATGGGGAGGTGAAGTATCTTGCTCTAGGTCATACAAGTAATATTAGGTACCTAACACAATTCCTGACACATAGTAGTCTCATAATCAGTTAATAAGTACTTGTTGAATGACTTAAGAGACCTAGGAGATGGACCACTCTTACAGGCATTGACCCGCTCCAAGGGGAGGAAGGCAGAACTGAAAACTAGAGGGCCTGTAAGAGAAGGAAGGAATAAAGTCAGGGCCAAGAGTGGGCAAGGAGGAGGGGGGACAAGTGGGTCTGCCTTGGAGTGGGGGGCGGAGAGAAGAAGAGGCAGAAGGAAAAGAAAAAGGGAGAGAGACAGACAGAGAGAGGAGGGGGGAGAGAGAGACACACAGAGAGAGAGAGGGAGGGAGGGAGGGAGGAAAGAAAGGAGGAGAAGAAGAGGAGAGGGAAGGAACAAGAAGCACCCACCAAAGGAAAAACCCAGTAACCACCCAGAGAGCCCAGGCAGGGGAAGCTCCTAATTACCCTGCTGAACTGGAGCTGCTGCAATGCTTTTCATAATGTCTGGTCTCTGTGGCTCTGCACCCCTATTAACAAGGTCTATAAGGATGTGTTTGCCATTTAGGACTTAACTGCAAACACGTAAAGAACTGGCAATAATCGGAGCTAACATTTGTTTTAGCTTTAAGGTTTGCAAAGAGCTTTTCGAAAATCAAATTTGATCCTCACAACAACCCCGAGAAGAAGTACGATTATTATCCTTCTTTTAGAGACGGGGAAACTGAGGCTAAGAAAAGTTAAATGCTTTGCCCACAGTAGCAGAGCTAGCTAGTATTATGGGTCAGAGGGAGACTTCAAAACCAGGTATTTCTGGCTTCCAGGATGAGTGCTTTATCTATGGCGCCACCTAGCTGCCTGAACAGGTAGCTTAATTGGGAAATTAAAGCCTTTTCTTCTTAACATTAGAATGCCTGTAAAGTCCCCACCTTCCACCCGCTCCTTCCCCTTCCTAGATCAGTATTCATGGAATCACATGATCAGAGAGTTAGAAGGGGCCTCCTCTGGTCCAAGCCATACCCGAAAGGAACCTCCCTCCCCCCCATAACATACCAGCCCCTGCTCATAGACCTCCAAGGCAGAGGAGACCACCATTTATCATGGCAGCTCAACCCACTTGGGCACAGCTCTGCCAGTTGGGAAGTCTCCTCTGACTTCAAGCAACAATTTTCCTCTTTCCAACTTTCGTTTACACGTAGAATTCCAGGGAAAGCTTTAATTCCTCAAAGAGAAGAGTGTCTTTCTCCAGAGATATAACCCTCAGGATCATTCCCCTTGCTTTAGAGTGTCCAGGGTTGGGGAACCTGCAGCCACATGTGGCCTCGAGGCCCGCAGGTTCCCTACTCCTGCTTTAGACCAACTCAAAGACAACAACCAACTCCTGAGTATACTGTTTTCCTCCTTACCTATGCCATTTCCTAGAGTTTTGATAATGCTCCTCTTAGCCCACATAAAGTAGAATAATGAGTCAGCCAATCAATCGATAAGTATTTATTAAGCATTTATTAATTTGTTAATATTTATTAACTTTTATGTGTCAACAAGTGGTGTGGGTGGGATAGGGAACCAGTGCAAAGTTGGGAACACAAAAACCAAAGTGAAATAGTCTGCCCTTGGGGAGCTTATATGCAAATGAAATTAAAGCCTAGTCTTAGAGAAAACAAATTCCAGGATCCTAAACAGAAATAAAAGGGGATGAAGCCTCCTACCTCACCCATAGCATCCTACTTAGCTGACCATCATTTGAGAGGCAGCTGGTGGGGGGGGGTGCGGTATCACTGGAACAGAGGAAAGGAGGGAATTCTAAGAGGGGGAAATGAGGGTGGAATACGTTCCAGATGAGGAGGACAGCCAGTGAAAAGGTATGGAGACAAGAGAGTAGAGAAAAGAGATGGAATGATGTGAATAAAGGACAGTAAGAAGGGCACTATGGAAGGATTGTAGAATATGTAGAGGTGCACTGTCCAGATGACTGGTAGCAAGCTGTCTTTGGTCTTGTGGCTGTTCCTGATATTCCTAGGACTTACCTTTGTCTGCAGTAGATATCTGAGTAGCTACTTTCTTTCCCTTCTCTTACCATTTTTACCCCAAAAAAGAGTGCAAGCTTTTGTGGTCTTAGGGTCTATACCCAACTCAAAACACATACCTGAAGAACATCATTATCTCTACCCATCTGAATACTTCTACTGGATACAAAAGATATCCTTCCGTAAATACATTAGGATTCATAAGTTTTATGTGGATGGCTTATTTTTTCCCCTTGGGTTTGTTCTTCACAAATCATTCCTTTAGAGGGAAATTGCTACTAAGTGTAGGAAGTAATATGAATAAGAGGATCTGATCAGTTTTCTCCAATCACATTCTATGAACCCCAAAAGTAATCCTGACTCGTGGTGAAAGGAATAGAGCATGAAAACACCTATATCCAGGCTTCTGGAAGACAAACACATCAACATACTGTTGGTGGAGCTGAGAAGTGGAACCCATTGTGGGAAGTGCTTTAGAACTATGCCCCAAGTTCTAGAGGTGCATCTGAGAAGTCAGGAGAGGTTATATAATGCCATCTGCTTGAGTTCCTACCAGTGTGCTTCCTGCTGAGATTATGAGTTGAGAATTCAACTAGTCAACTAGCCTCAAGTGTCTTCCAGAAAGAGATATTTGCTGAAGTTATCCAGTCAAAATAATTGGTACAAAACTTTCCCCAAAATGTCTGTAATACACTTTCCCACAAGTCCAGGGGAAAGTGGGCTCAATCCCAGAGAACATATGAGGCAAAGGGGTAAGTCACAGATCCTGGTGGCTAGAAGTCCCTTTCTCCCATTTCTCAGCTACTTAAGAAATTCGCCTTAATGGTGACTCTGCATCCAGTCTGTCCTTGGCTTCCAATGCAGAAACACCACCAGCGTGTTGTGAACTGAATCCAACATTCTAGAGAGCAATTTAGAACTATGCCGAAAGGGCTATAAAACTGGTGCATATCCTTTGATCAAGCAATGCCACTAGGTCTGTAGCCTAAGGAGATTAAAAGGGTGGTGGGGAGGATATATTTGTACAAAAATATTTATAGCAGCTCTTCTGGTAGTAGCAAAGAATTGGAAATAGAGATGTCCATCAATTGGGGAATGGCTAAACAAGTTGTGGTATACGAATGTAATGGAATACAATTGTGCTGTAAGAAATGATGAGTAGGTAGATGTCAGAAAAACCTGGGAAGACTTACATGAATGAATGTAAAGTGAGGCAAGCAGAACTGGGAGAATACAGTACACAGTAGCAGCAATATCACCTGTGAATGACTTCGCTATTCTCAGCAATGCAATGATCCACAATAATTCCAAAGGATTCATGATGAAAAATGCTATTTACCTCCAGAGAAAGCGTTGATGGAGTCTGAATGCAGATTGAAGCATACTACGTTTCACTTTATTTTTTTGTGTTCTTCCCCCCTTCAGGTTTGTGTCTTCATTCACAACATGACTAATATGGAAATATGTTTTGAATGATTACACATGTATAACCTATGTCAAATTGTTTACCATCTTAGGATGGGGAGAGGTGAGAGAGGGATGGAGAAAAATTTGAAACTCAAAATTTGTTTTAAATGAATGTTAAAAATTATCTTTACATGTAATCGGGGAAAAGATTAAAATGTTCCAAAAGAAAAAAAAAAGAAACACCACCAACTACTTCTGTCCTGAGGGGGAAGGTGGTGGTGTTGTTCATCTTTCATTTTTGAAGAGAACTAGTGACATCACAGAGTGATGCCTTGACTTGAGCGTGAATTGGATTTAAGTGAGGCAGAGTTTTACAAAGTCGTTACCCTCACTCTCTCTTTCAGCGTCATCAAAGTCCAGTGGCAAGACAAAAGTCAGGATGACTGGTGATGGCCCAGGACACAGTGGATGGTGTCAGGCATCTTCAACGTCTGACCAAGTTCTACGTACTCCACAACACCTCTGTCGGCCACCTTCATGGACGCTGGAACAAATTGTTCTCATCTGTCCATTCCACCAGAGGAAGTCTTCACATACTTGGGGTAGACCCCCCCCTTAACTCTCACTAAAGGCTTTGAGGCCCATCAGTTACCCTCAACCTGATTTAGCCCATCTGCCAAGATGGTTTTATGGGGATGGGGTTTCAGCCAGCCCACACACCAGAGGTTCTAGTCCTCCCTGAACACCCCATGAGAAGTATCAAAATCCTCTAGGCTTCATGAAGCTCACAAGATTCTCCTCCAGCCAGAGGTGAGGCAGGGAGGATATGTGACCAAGGACTTGCCTTCCTTTTGCCCCCTTGGTTGTTTCTCCTAAGGGGCTTTCCTGGAAGGCCACTCTTACTTGAATTTCTGGAAATCCCGAGTTCTAGCTAAGTCAGTGCTTTTATGCAGGACCCAGAGGGTGTGTCAAAATCCCTCAGCCACTAGGAACATACTTCCTCTTTGGCGTCATTCCCCTTCTTCCAATGGCTTTCAAAGACTTTTCACACTTAGTCTAGAATCTATGATTAATTGCCATACGGTCTTGCTTAGTTAAAGTATCCAGGCTAAAATAGGAGTGGAGTGGTTTGCACCCAACCCTTACATATGCAATAGAAAACAATATTGTAAAGATAAATGATTTCAAATGATTGAAGAATTCTGGTCAGTCTAACAACCGTCTATAATTGAAGAGGACCTGTGATGAAGCACGCCCCCCATCTCCTGACTGAAAGGTGATGGAGTCAAGATCCACAATGAGACATACATTTGAGTGCATGACCAATGTGGGAAGTGGTTTGGCTTGACTATGCATGCTTGTTACGAGAGATTTCTTTTTTATTTCTCAGTTGGAGGGAGAGAGATGGGAATGAGATAAAATAAATGCTCATTAATGTGAAATAAAAGTTAAAAACCCTTTATCCTGCAAATCTACCACCTATAACCCCTTTACTAACTGCCTCTCACCTTGTAGCTGTGATGTGTGCCCCTTTCTAAGATGGATCCCCTGTTCTGCTTGCCCCCACTAACCTGTTCCCTCCTGTGCTCTGCTAAGTAAATCTTGCCAACTCTATCAGAGAGCCTTGGCTTTACCTCAGGTCCCAATGGGTCCAGCTGCCTTTTAAACCTAGTTTAGGCCCCAACAGGCTTAAGTGCAGCCTGGGTCCTCTCTGCAGCAAGTGGGCAGGGCAGCACTTGGGGTGCCAGTAGGACTCAGGAGAGAAGAAATTGCTCACTGTTCCACTTGGGAGAGAAAACCACAAAACTGCTATAATTTCCAGGAAGGCCTGGAGGGAGGGTGGTTAAAGGGAAGTGGGCAAAGAAGGCCTTCATTGCCTCTATGTCTCCAAACTCATGGCACTGGGAAGCCAGCTGGACAGGATGGCAAACTCAATTCATTTTAAGATCCTGGGATTAAGAGACTGTCTAAACCAGAAGTGGCCTGGAGATCACATAGTGCAAACACTTCATTTTGCAGAAATGGAAACTGAGGCCCAGGCAAGTGAAGTAACTTACCTAAGGTCATACAGCTGACCAATGTAAGACCTAGAGCTAGAAGCTAGGTCTCCTGATTCCAAGTGCAGGCTTCTTTCTACTAGAGCCCAGCTGCCTTTTCTAAGAGAGGAGCCAATGTAGATGTGACACCCCTTCCCTCCAAGCTCCTTAGCTTATTATAGGATCATAGATCTAGCCATGGAAGAGACTTCCGAGGCTATCTAGTACAACCCCTTCATTTTATAGAGGAAGCTGAGACTGAAGGAAGGGAAGGATTTGAAATCAAGTCCTGGGACTTCAGAACCAGTTCCCCTTCCATTGCAGCATGCGTTATTGCCCAAATTTCCAATCCAATCCTCCCTCCCACCCTGGGCCAAGATAGAAACCCACAAAGTCTAGGATGAACAAAAAAGGGGACCAGCAAGGATGGCTAGGGCTTAATGTGAGTGAGGAACGAGGGTGAGTGACTCTTTGGAAGTTCTCGAGCTTACACAATACTGGAATAATTAGAAGCAAAGACCCTGCCTAGCTCCAAGCGAGCTTGCCCTGTGCTGTCTGGGGAGGCAGCCAGGGCTGAGCTCACACTCATGCAGCCACCACACCCACTCATGGCTTGGAAGACCCCAAGAGAAATAACCCCACGTAGAAAGAAACCTAATGCTATTTGATGCCTCTTATGGTCTTTTCTCCACCCACACTTGGAAAAGGTACCTTAGTCATCGTTCATTCAAACGAGCCAACGTTATTAATTCAGCATCTACTGGGTACAGAGCACTGTGCTTGGGTAGCCTCCATCCTTGCCTTCAGAGAGCTCACAGGCTGGTAGCAAGCTGAGACATCTGTATAAGTAACTTTAATGTGGAACCTGATGTGATCAGTGAATTCCTGAATTACATAAGGAAGTGCTGTGTGGAGTCTGGGTTGGGGGAAAAGTCATCTAGGGACAGGGTGAGCAATGACGGGAGGTATTTATATAGCACTTTAAAGTTTGCAAAACACTTTCCTGATATCATCTCATTTAAGCTTCATAGCAACCCTGAGAGGTAGGTACTATTTTTATCCCTATAGTACTGCTGAAGAAACTGAGGCAGCTAGAGGTGAAGTGACTTGCCCAGGGTCACACAGCTAGTAAGTGTCTGATATCACATTTGAACTCAGATCTTCTTGATTCCAGGTTTGGCTCACCTAGGCCACCTCTGGTGTAATCATTTAAGAAAGCCCTTTGATATAGAAGACTCGTGAAGATGGAAGAGCCTTCGAGGGGTCATCTAAGCCATCGTTCAGCATCCATGACTGAAAGATCTCCCTGTGCAGATCGGATAAAGAATTCATGTCTTCCATGGTTCTGATGGATTCTGTCAGAGCCTAACCTATTGTGGTGGGGTCACAAAGAGTGGGACGCCACTGAAAAATGACTAAACGACAACAAACAATCCAGCCCTCTCATTTTACAGAGGAAGGAGCAGAGGCCCAGAGAGTGTAAGTGACTTGCTTAGGGTCACACAAGTAGTAAGTGGCAGAATCAGAATCTAGACCCTAGTCCTCCAAATCCAAAGGCAGGGCTCTTCTTACTACTCTGTACTGCCTGTTCTGGACAATAAGATCAAGCCACAGTAACAGTAGGAAGGTAGCTGGTGCTGCAGTGGAGTCAGGAAGACCTAAGTTCAAATCTGGCCTCAGATGCAATACTAGCTGGGTGACCCTGGGCAAGTCACTTCACCCTGTTGGCCTCAGTTTCCTCATCTGTCAAATGACCTGAAGAAGGAGATGGCAAACTACTCTGGTATCTTTGCCAAGAAAACCCCCCAAAGGGGTCACGAAGAGTAAGACACAAGTGAAACAGCAGGACAACAACAACAAAGCAATACAACTAATAAAATAGCTCTCATTTATACAATCGCTAGAGTTCCTTTGATCACCATAACAAACCTGGAAGGTAAGGGCTATTATTATGCCCAGTTTAGAGATAAGAAAACTGAGGCTGAGAGAGGTTAAGTGACTTGCTTATAAGTATCTGAGACAGGATTTGAACTCAGGTCTTCCTGACTGCTGGTCCAGCTCTCTATCCCCTAAGCCACTCTACTGTCTATTGGCACTTTAAGGTTCACAAAGCATTTTCCTCATACAAACCCTGTGAGATATGTCATCTAAGTATTTCTATTTCTGCTTTCCAGATGAGGTTCAATATCTCAAACCATATTTGTGGAGAAGACAGAGAGATGTGGGCTTCAAAATAGTGAAGTCAGATGGATGTGGAATGCCTTGAATGGCCAGACTCAAAAAGTGGTCATTGAGGGTTCAATGGCAACTTGGCAAGAGGTCTCCAGTGGAGCAGCCCAAGGATCTGTGCTTGGCTTTGTGGTGTTTGCCATTTTTACCAAAGACTTGCGTTAAGGAATAATTGGCATGCTTATCAAGTTTGCATTTGAACTAAAGCCAGGTGGTATACTCAACACACTGTCTGACTGTCCAGTTACAGAAATATCTTACTGGGCCAGGATGTGCTGAATTTAAGATTGTGTGATTCAGTAGGGATAAATGTAAACTGTTACATGGGTCTAAAAATCAACTTCTATGAATACAAGATACAGACGATTGACTTGACAGTAGTATATCTGAAGATGATCTTGGAGTTTAGAAGACCACAAGCTAAATGAGTCAACAGTGTTAAGTGGTGGCATCAAAAGACACATCCTTCCAAGATTAAGGAGGCACAGTACCATTATATTTTGCCCTGCTCAGGCCATATCTGGGGTATTGTGTTTAGTTCTGGAAAACAGCTTAATAAGGATATTGATTAGTTAAGGAATATCCAAGGGAAGGCCACCAGACTATGAAGGGCCTTGATTCCATGCCATTTGAGGATCAATGGAAGAGACCAGGAATGTTTACCTGGAGAAGAACAGGCTGGGGGGCGGGGTGTGGTAGGGCAGTGGACATGACTGTTGTCTAGAAGGATAGAACTTGCAAAGAAGAAAATTTAGGCTTGATGTTAGAGGAAAGAATCCTAACAATGAGAGCTGTCCAGAAGTGGAATGGGCCATCTCAGGGAGATAGTGAGCTCCCCATTATTGGAGGTTTTAAGGCCAAGATTGGATGATCACTTGTTAGATGTGTTATAGTGAGACTCTTTTTCCACTTACGGGTTGGATTAGATGCCCCCTGGAGTTCTTTTCCAACATGTTTGGTTTTCTGCTTCTGTGATTCTGAAGGTCATTGGGACACCAAGAAGGTATGATTTGGGATCCTAAATCATGGGTCAGAGATGTTAGAGATGGAAAGGCCATAATAGAAGAGGAGAAAACAGAAGCCCAGGGAAGGGATGTGCTCTGACTGGGGTCACAGCTGGTAAGTAGCAGAGCCAGAATTTCAATCCCAGGTCCTCTGGCTCCAAATCCCTTGGGTCAGAGCAGCCCAGGGAAAACCATAAAAGCCTCCAAATAGAAGAGGAATCAATGCAAACATGGTTTTTACTGCTTGGCTCTGGGGCTTGGGCCAAGCTCTCTTGTGCAACACTTAGCCTCTTTTATCAACCTTTGTTTCTGTTAAAAAAAAATCCAAAATCACTAAAGAAAATAGATGAAGTGTGTAAGAGACATCAGTGCACACAGGTTGGTGAGTCATCTTCCAAATAGGTCTGGGAAATATCCAGCTAGATATGTGACACCTTACTTAACTCCTGGATGAAAAACCCCTTCCTCTGTATATACATTTCAAGACTAATAGCCATAATATACTCAGTATTTCATGTAATAATCATACTCTGGCTGGGCTGTAGACATTTTCTTCCATGTTCCTTCCTCTTTAAGACAGTTTGTCTTAGGTTATGCCATATCCCCTTATTCTCATCAGGAGATTCTTCCTCCTTCCTCCTTCACTGAAACTGGGCTCCAAGGTTGGTACCCACTACTCCTCTTCATGTCCTCTAAGTTCTAGCCATGCTGTTCAGGCCTCTGCTCTCAGTCCCTGATCCCTCCCAGCTTTTTTCTCTCTGTGCCATGGCTTGCAAAATGGGCTTTCCTTCCAGCCCCAAACAACTCCTGCTATTGAAATCACCCTTCCTCTCTACCTTTTCCATTCACCCACGTTGGGAAAATGCTCCTTTTCCTTTAAGGCCCTGCTCCATAGGGATATCTTCTCTGAAGCCATAGGGGATCCCACCAGGAAAGAGATCCTTCCTTCCCCAACTCTATCTGTGCACTTTATTTGGACTTCTGTTGGCCAGTTATCACATTTTGCCTTGTATATCCGTCTTCTCTCTTCATGGAGACATTTGAGTGCCGTACAGCTCTGCTGTTGTATACCCTAGACCTTGTGCTCAGGGCTGGGCAATGTAAAGATTAAGAGTCTATATAAGTGGTATCTATGATTATGATTGTTATTGTCAGTACCATCATTGTATGGTAAGCTCTTCAATGTACTTTGAAACCCTTAAAGCACTGGAGTAGTATGAGCAATTATGGTGTGATGTTGTGGTTATTCACTCATTTATCAATCATGTCTGACTCTCTGTGATTCCATTTGGGGGTTTTCTTGGCAAAGATACTGGAGTGGCTTACCATTTCCTTCTCCAACTCCTTTTACAGATAAGGAAACTGAGGCAAACAGGGTACAGTGACTTGCCCAGGGTCCCACAGCTAGGAAGTGTCTGAGGCTGGATTTGAACTCAGGAAGAGGAGCATTCCTGACTCCAGGCCTGGCACTCTATCCACTGCAGCGCCATCTAGCTGTGGTATGATGTGATGATGATTTAGTAAATGAATGTTAACAAGGGGGTTACTCCATCTGTCTGATCTGCAGTGCTTCATTTCCCTTGAATGTTTCTGGCCAATGGTAGAAACTAGTCAGGGATCTAGAGTTAACAGAGATAAAAGTTCAAACATCTAGATTGTACCAAGTGCAGGACATTTAAAGCCCTTTAGAATTGGACTGCAACTTGACTTTCTTGATTTATTGCTCATTTCTCCCTTTCATACACCCTACAGACCAGCCAAACTGGCCAACTTGCTGTCTTCCAAATTCAGCATGTAATCTACTGCTTCCAGGTCTTTGCATAGGCTGTTCCTCATACCTGGTATACACTGCTTCCCCACCTCTGCTTCTTACAATTCCCTGCCTCCTTTAAAACTCAGGTCTAGTGTCACCTCCTACAAGAAGTCTATCCTGATCTTCACCCCTTACTGCTACCCCTCCAAATTAATTTGTATTTAGTTTGTATACATTTTACATTTCCTTTTCTGTGAAATTGTTGTCTCTACCAGCACAATGTAAGCTCCCCAAGGGAAGGACTGTTAAATGATTCTGTCTGTATATCTATTACCCAGTACAGCACCTGGCACAGAGTAGGCACTTTTAAATGGTTGGCGAAGGAATGAGTGAATTTAGTTTAATTTAATTGTAATAGATCATAAATTCCATTATGCATCCAAGTACAGTGTTCTATATACAGTAGGTGCTTAATAAACGTTGGCTGAATTGAATAAAGGTACCAAGAGAAAATTCATTCAAGATCTTTTTCAGCACTGAGGCAGGGATGGAAATGGTTGCTTGGTTGCTAATCCATAGGGGTTCAGGCTAATTATATTACTTTTTAAAGGAGGGCACTAAGTGAAAAGTCATCTGAATTTAAAGTGAAGGTTTTCCCTCTAAACTGAAGTGTCATAAAAAAGATCAAGTCCACTGCTCCCCTCCTCAACTTTTGCTTCAAATCCCAGCACAAAATATGAAGCATTCAATTCAACTCAGCATTTATTAAGCACCTACTATGTGCCAGAAAGTGTGTGCAGTTCTGGGAATAAAGGACAAAAATTGACAATCAGTATCTGCCTTCAAAAAGCTTACCTCCTACCAAGGGGATAGAAGATGTTCACAGGTATCTATGAACCTACAGACTCCTTATTGATGGAGGGTTTGTAAATAAAGAGAATCCTGTGTAGGACCCCCAGAAGAGAGTGACAACTTTGGAATCAGTGGGCTGTTTAGCCCAGGCTCTGCTATTTTCTATGTGAGTGGCTTTGGGCCAGTCACTTAGCTTTTCCAGATATCAGTTTCCAAATCTGTAAAACAGGATTACACACACACACACACACACACACATATTCATCATAGACTTAGAGGCTAGGAGAGACTTTGGGGGTTAACTAATCCTATTATATATCTATATCTATATATAATACAAAATGCAGAAGTAGGTTTGGAGGGGATCAGGCAAGACATTGTATAGGAGGTGGCCCCAGAGTGGACTTCGAAGACAGTTAGGATTCTACAAACCTGAGGGAAAGGGGAGTGTGCCAGTCACGGAATACAGCCTGAGCAAAGGCAAGGAGGTAGGAGATTGAATTCCGTCTACTAGAAGTATGATTATAACATCCAATGTTTGAAGAAAAATGATGTCAATCTGGAAAGACAGGTTGGAGCTAGAGTATGAAGGGCTCGACGTACCAAACAAAGGAGTTTATATCTTATCTTTAGAGGCAAATAGGGAAGAATTGAAGCTTCTTGAGCAGCGGAGTGACTTGGCCAGACCTATGCATACAAGTGAGAATCACAGGACTTAGAGCTGGAAGGAACCATTGGAGTCACTTAGTCCAACGTCATCATTCTACAGATGAGAAAACTAAGGCCCAGAGAGCTATGTGATTTATGAAAGTCATATGAATAGCAAATGACCAGGTCAGGATTCAAATCCAGGTCCAAAGCTTTTGCCACAATATTACACTGCCAGATGTTCCAAATGCAAAAGCTGATGCCTGAGATTAGACAGTGTAAGGTCCAAGTCTGGAGTGGTACAGCTGGAAGTGAAGAAGACGGTGGCTCTGGACAGCCTCCACAGGATTTGCCTTCCCAAAACAGGCATCTGCCCCTTTTCTGACCTCAGACTAGAGAAGACAAAGCCAACCCAGTTGATCTTTAGTCACTCCAGGCTGACATCTTGTGCTTTTGTGGTTGACGGCATCTCATCTCTGAGTCATGCAGTAATGCCGAAGGTATGCGCCAGGAGAGAGAGCTATTCCTGCTGTTCCCTGGCACTGATTGCCACAGTAAAAAATAATTGGGTGCTTATAACTTCTAATCATAACCATCACTCACATTTACATGGCGTTTTAAGGTTTGCGGAGCACTATCTTCCAGTACGCTCTCCTAGCATTTTGTCTGGTCCTCTCATTTGCGCTGGTCTTGATTTCCTGGGATCAGAGTTGTTTCTGTAAATGTTCTAAGTTCTTAGACTCTTTGAGATCAGGGTCTGTGTCTCCCAAACCAGACTGTAAGCTGTACAAAGGCAGGGGCTGTGTCATGCACTCCAAGTTCTAGCCAAATTGGCTTATTTGCTGCTCCTCATGCATGACAAGGGGCCATCTGCAGTCATCCTGAGCCATATCTTGCCACTGGACCCAGATGGCCTCAGAGGGGAAAGCGAGGCTGGTGACTTTGCCCAGTCCTCTCTCACTTAAATCCAATTCACTTGCAAGTCATGGCATCATCTTCCTGTTGCCACGGTCCTCTTCGAGATGGAAGGACAAACAACACAGTAACAACAATACATGACATGTTCTCACCTCTGTCTTGATGATTCCCTGTAGGCTCAGTTCAAGCACCTCCTACAGCAATTTTCTGATTCCCTCCCTCAGTCACTTTTCAATTGTGTCTAACTTTTTGTGACCCCATTTGGAGTTTTCTTGACAAAGATCTTGGAGTAGTTTGCCATTTCCTTCTCCAGCTTATTTTACAGATGAGGAAACTGAGGCAAACAGGGTGAAGTGAATTACCTGGAGTCACACATCAAGTAAGTGTCTGAGGCCAGATTTGAACTCATGAAGATGAGTCTTCCTGATTCCAAGCCCAGTACTCTATCCAGTGCAGCATCACCTAGATGCCCCCTACTTGTTAGCATTGCCCTCTAAAATATTTTGCATTTATTTTAAAAACCTGTTTTGGAAAAAGTGCTGAATTTGGAGTCATAGGGATTTCAAATCCCAGCTTTGCCACTTACTATCTGCATGACCTTAGATAAGTCATTTAACCTCTGTGGACCCCAGTTTCCTTATTTGGACAATGAGAGGGTTGGACTAGATGCACTCTGAGGTCTCTTCTAGCTTTATGTCAATGATCCTCTGTGTAACACTAGGCAAATTCCTTCCCCTCCCTGGGTCTCAGTTTCTTCTTCTGTACAATGAAGGGGTTAGGTTCGATGGCCTCTGAGGTCCCTTCCAGCTTTAGGGCTCAGATCTAATGATCCTGGACCTGTACATATGGTGTTCCTCCCCAACAAAATCTAGCCCATATAAGCTCTGAAAACACCCCATCTCCTACTCTCATGGACAAACTGGGTCACTCAACAAGACTCTCTCCTCTTGGGTATTCTCAGGTCACCCCTGAGGGTTCAGGGTCATTCTTTAGTGATATCAGTTGGGGCAGTCCAGAAGGTAGAAGGATTCTGAGTGGAAGGTCCTGGACAGTCTCATCCAATGTGTGATTGTCACATATTCTTCTTTATTAGTCCTCCATGCCACCTAGTGTTTATCTGGAGAAAGATCCAATTAATCAGAAAGACCTCAATCTCTGTGGAGATCTAAAGTAACTCCACCTGCAGATTAGGTGTTACTGTTCAGGGATATGTGCATGCACACATGCACAGATACACGCACACACACACACTCACAAGGTAATAGGTTCACATATATAGATATATATAGATATAGATATATATAAGAAAAGAGAGTTTTTGATCAATGCTGATGGAAAATTTTTTTTCTAATTTCTTTAAGTCATTTTAATTGAAATTGAAAAATTCCTTTCCCTCATGACCTTTCATTCATTGAACAAGCATGTACAAAAATAAGTAAATACAAAATAATTTTGGGATGGGGGTCCGGGCAACTGGGGAGATGAGGAAAGGCCCCACACAGGAGGTGGTACTGAAGTAGAGTCTTGATCGGAACTAGGCATTCTATGAAGCAAAGGTAAGGATGCAGTGCATTCCAGGCACAGAAACCAGAGATGAAAGGACAGGAAGGCTTGTTTGGCTGAAACATAGAGTGTTGGAAGGTAGGAGTAATGTGGAATAAGCCTGGAACACCACGGGATTTTGTCTTCTATGGGAAATGACTGTCAAACAGCAGAGCTAAACAGAAGCCTGAGTAGACCTTTATTCCAGAAGCCTGTTAGGCACCAGGCTGGAAATGAGCAGAACTGGGTTCTATTGCTCCTTCTACCATTAACTTGCTGTGACTTTGGGCAAATCACTGAACTTCTCTGGGTTTCAATTTCTTACTCTGAAAAATGAGGTTGGACTATATCAGAGGAGGGGAACCTCTGGTCTCAAGGCCACATGTGACCCTCTAGGTCCTCAAGTGCGGCCCTTTGATGGAATCCAAACTTCAGCCAAAGGGCAGCACTTGAGCACTGGGAGGGCCATATGTGGCCTCGAGGCCGCAGGTTCCCCACTCCTGGACTAAATGATCTCTTAAGTTCCATTATAGTTTGAGAGTCCTATGATGCTCTTATGTAAGTGGTTCCAAGGATGAGACAATGAAAACCCAGAACAAACCAAGTAAGGGCCCAAATCCTCTATTCCAAGGATTTCAGGACCATTCTTTAGTTGCTTTGTCCAACTCCCCCTGCAGCCCCCTTCTCCTATTGGTGAGTTCCTCCAAAACCTCCCCTTTGAGGGAAGACCCAGACCAGCCATGCTCCACTTCTCTAACTGATCATGTCCCCACCCCATCCCCACTCAATAAACTCCAGTGGCTCCCTATTGCCTCCAGGAACAAATACAAAATGCTCTATTTGGCATTCAAAGCCCATCATAACCTAGCCTCCCTCCTACCTTTCCAGTCTTATTATATCTCACTTCCCAACATGTATTCTTCCATCTAATAGCACTAGCCTCCTGGCTGTCCCATAAACAAGGCATGCCATCTCTCAGCTCTGGGCATTTTCTGTGGTGGCGCCCCATGCCTGGAATGCTCTCTCCCCTCCACTCTGACTACTGATCTCCCTGGCTTCCTTTAAGTCCCAAGTTAAGTACCTGTTACTGGAAGCCTTTCTCAACCCCTCTTAATTCCAATGCCTTCCCTCTTTTACCTATTTCCTACTTATCCTGTATATAGCTTGCTTATATATGTTTGCATGTTGTCACACACACACACACACACACACACACACACACCCATAGATTGTAAACTCCTTGAGGGCATGGCTTGTCTTTTGCCTCCTTTGGTGTCCTCCATGCTTAGCACAGTGCCTGGTACACAGTAAGTGCTTAATAAATGTTGATTGAATTGAATCGAACTCCCCCTCTCCTTTTCCAGCTCTTTTGTGCATTGTCTTCCCCCTTAGAATGTAAGCTCCTTGAGGGGAGAGCCTGTCTTTCTTTTTGTTTGTACTTGTATCCAGAACTTAGAACAGTACTTGGCACATGGTAAGCACTGAATAAATGTTGGTCAGCTTGACTTAATAACAGGCATTTACCATCTGCAAAATGCCCGGTCTGCATTCTCTTGGTTGAGCCTCCTGTGAGGTAAGCATTGCAGTTATTCTTCCTCCATTTTACAGATGAGATTGGGACTCAGGGAGGTTAAGTGACTTATCTATGGTCACACAGCTAGTAAGCATCTGAGGTGGGATTTGAACCAAGGTCTTTCTTATTCTCAGTATAGAACCCGCTGTACCATGTTGGGGAGTCGTTGTCTCTCTTGGTGCAGGCATGGAGGACTTGTTGGCGCAGGTCAAATGTCCTGACCTAGGCTTCAATTTTTATTGTGCCTCCAATGTAACCTAACATAATGGTACGTAGAGTAATGGACTTGGAGTCAGGAAGTTCTGGGTGCAAATCTTGCCAGAACCGCTAGCCAGTCAGGTGACCTTGAACAAATCCTTAACCTCTTTGGCTCTCATTGTCCTCGTCAGTAAAATGACGGGGCTACTGGTCTCTGAGATCTAAATCTATGAGCCCATTGTAACAATCTCTGGCAAAAGGCTGGAGGGTTACTAAGCCCTCGGAGATTGGGGATCCTTCCCAGTTTGAGAGCGATCGTGAGATCAGCCCTCCAAAGGGGGCGGGGACGTTGTGCGTGGAGGTTTTTCTGCCCAGGTAGGCGTGAAAGGAGAGGTGGCAGTGTAGTCCCGTGGCTGCGGCCGGAGCCCAGCGCACCAGCTGGTGCCCATCATAGGTGAAGTGACTTTCAGTAAGAACATCAGAGATGACCTCCGTGTGCGTGGCCAAGTGGAGAGGTGAGTGTGGTCCGCCAAGGAGCTGGAACGATGGGCTGGCCCACCCTCACCCTAACTTCCCCTCTGCTTGTTTTTCTTAAATATCGTTAAAGAACGCAGTCATTGGATTTAATATAATTTCTCATGAACGCCTGTGGTCGGTGGTGTTGCCGGCGGGCTCTTTGTGGCGTGTGCGCGCAGTGGAAATCACCCAGGAGAGAGAGGGCGGGGCACTTCACCGCTGCCCTCAGCCCAGCCCAGTATTAGAAAGTGCTGTTAACTGCAGAATCACTATAAATTCTGGCGTGAATTTACCTCGTCGACGCGCGTCCAAGTTATGCCATTAAAGCACAGTGGATCGGGGGTTGGCAGACCTGGGTCTGAATCCCATTTCTATCACTTACTAGAGGCATGGTCAAGGCCCAGGGGTGCCCTGGTATGTATTTAACAAGCAGATCTAGGAGAAACACCTGTGACGCCCTTTTAAGCTTTATCTGCATCTCCATCGCCTTCTTAAGACTAGACAATCACCAAAACAATTAATTATCGGTGGATTTCTGAGGGGTGAATGATCATACTTAAAATTTGACGGTCGGCTGGCTCTCCTGAGCTGGTGTGAACGGGCTCCAGCACATTCCTTGCAAATTAGGACCAATCACTGCACCTTCCTGCGCGTCAAAATGAAGGGAGCGAGTTAGACGATCTCTAAGCATCTCACTAGCTCGAACATCTTCCCAAGCTCCAAGAGCTTGGAGTCAGGTTCTAAGACTTATTAACTGTGTGACCTTGAGCAAGTCACTTAACTTTGAGTCTCAGTTTCATCCTTTGTGAGATGAAGATAATCAAATCTGCTTTGTTAGTGAGGAAAGTGCCTTGTAAACCTCGAAGGCATTATTCTTGTCTGATGCCATGCTCCTGTTCTGGAAAGGTGTCATTTGGATATCTACTCATGCTGGGATGATTAGAAATGGCCTGGGCAGGAGCTTAGAGGCTCATGGGAGAGCTTCAGCATCCCAAAGCTCCCCAGGGAGATCGCAGCTCCTGCCCCTGGAAAGAGACCCAGCAGCTCTCACAGGGGGCAGGTTTGGAGTCTAGGGTTACAGGTGTAACAGCTGGCTAGAACCTTAGAAGGCATCTAATCTGCAGCCCCTCCCACTGTATAGATGAGGGAACAGGGGCTTTCTTAAGTGTTAGACAGATAATACACAGGAGGCACTGGAGGTTTGGACTCCAGCCTCTAACAGGTTCACTCTTGATTTGGTCAAACAGGAAAGACAGTTTGAAAGGGGTTGATAATAAGCTTTATTCTAGTCTAGTCTTCTCTAACACAGTATTGCTGATAACGGAAGCACCACAAACTCCTGCAGTATTCCCTAATCATCCTTCATGCAGGGGCTGGTGAAAAGCGGGGGCGGGGGGCAACTACCCCTGTGTCTCGATGGGGTCAATCGAGACAGGCACAACTTGTGCATCCCCTAAATCCCCTCAAGCCTCAATGGGGGCCGGTTGAGGCAAACACAGATTCCCCCTCCCAAGCCTTGATGGGGGCCGATCAAGGCACACAGCATCCCAGCTTGTGCATTCACCCATAAAGGTTCCCCAACTCACTGACCAATGGCCACCTGTTTTATAGGGCATCAGACAAAGAAGGCATATTGCCAGCAATAGCCTCACAAGTTTTGCATCCCCTCATCCCTGTATCTCACTGCACAGTCACAGTGGATGTTTACAGTTTCAGCACACATGTTTATATTATTTATCCTTATATAATGCTGCGCAAGCGCGGTAGAGATGTTTTGAACCATGAGCCTGGGAACTCATATCTAATACCTGGGAAACAGAGATTGTTATGTCCATGGATCCTAGGAAACTGAGGTTGTTATAGCCACAGATCCTGGGAGACTGAACTGTAAGAAATAATAACAAAAATCCACTTTACACACACTAAAATCCACCTTACTTACACTAAAATTCACCTTATCAACATTAAGTGTATAGGCAGGACTCCATTTACCATAGCTGGCGACCTCCTGTTAAAAAACAAATGAAACGCCTCCAAGCTTCCCCTTGCATATTCTCATTCTCTCATTCTCATATTCTCATTCTCATTCTCTCTCCTCTCCCTCTCTCTCTCTCTCTCTCTCTCTCTCTCTCTCTCTCACCCTCCCCCCTCCCATACAGGTATAGCTTGTTTTATTGCACTCTGCTTTATTGCGCTTCACAAGTATTTCGTATTTACAAATTGAAGGTTTGTGGCAACTCTGTATCAAGGAAGCCTATCACGCCATTTTTTCCAACATCATGTGCTTTCATCCTGTCTCTGTCCCATTTTGGTGTGATGTTTTAAACCTTTTCATTAACATTATATCTGTCATGGTGATCTTTGATGTTTCTCTTATCAATGTTTTTGGGAGCCACAAACAGCACCCATATAAGATGGTGAATTTAATCGATAAATGTTCTGACTGCTCCAACCACCGGCCATTCTCCCTTGTCTCCCCTTGTCCTCTGGCCTCCCTAATCCTTGAGACCCAAACAATATTGGCATTAGACCAATTGATAACCCTCCAATGGCCTCTAAGTGTTCAAACGAGAGGAAGAGTCTGTAGATGCAGCAAACTTCATTGATGTCTTATTTTAAGAAATTGCCACCACCACCCCAACCTTCAGCAACGGCCACCCTGAGCTGTTAGCAGTCATCAGCGTCAAGGCAAGACCCTCCGCCAGCAAAAAGGTTACGACTTCCTGAAGGCTTAGGTGATGGTTAGTATTTTTAGCAATAAAGTATTTTTTAATGACGGTATGTATGTTGTTTTTAGACATAATACTATTGCACGCTTAATAGACTACAGTGTAATGTAAACATAACTTTTCCATGCACTGGGAAACCAAAAAATTTGTGTGACTCACTTTATTCCAGTGGTCTGGAACCAAACCCGCATCTCTGAGATATGCCTGTGTAAATGCTAACTATCGTTGTCACCGTTACTGTCACTGTTACTACTGCTGCTGCTACCACATAGCAGGTACAAAGAAGTGAACAAACCCTATTCCAATGAGTTTGCATTCTAGTAGGGGAGGCAAAAATATACATAAATACATGCAAGCATATGCAAATGTATACAGCATAAATATAAAGTTGTATATAAAGTGAATACATACACCAAGTAGATAAAAAGTAGTTAATTTGAAAGGAAGGGCATGGACAATTGGGGGGGAACAGGAAAGGCTTCATCTTAAAGACTTCTCTATATGCATTCTAGGCATAGGCTACAGCCAGTACAAAATTATAGAACCAAGAGATGGAGTATCATGAGTGAGGAACGGAGGCTGGTATGGCTGGATTATAAAGTGTGGGAGGGGGAGCTAAGGAGGTTGGGAAGGTAGACTGGGGCCAGGTCGTATAGGGTTTTAAAAGCTAAACAGAAACGGAAGCCAACCGGGGTTGATTGATAGGTGGGTGACCTGGTCAGATCTGGGCTTCAGGAGAATGACTTTTGCAGCAGTGTATAGAGAAGGGGATTAGGAGTCTGCTACAACAGTCCTGGCCAGAAGGCCTGAGGGCCTGAACCACCATAGGATGTAGTTGTGTGAGGAGAGAGAAAGGGTCAGCTGTGAGATATTATAATGAGGAGTCTGTGATGTTGCTGAGATTTCATGACCTGGGAGACTGGGAAGGATGGTGGGGAGGAAGAGAATTGGTTCCATTTTGGCCCTGCTGACTTTGAGATGTCTCTGGGATGGCCACTGGTGATGCAGAGGATAGAGCTGGGTGATAGATAGACCTGGGAGGCATCCGCATAGAAATGAGAGTTAAGTGAAGCGGACTGAGGTGCAACAGCTTGGAAAAGTAGGCCCAAGCCAAGCTGTGGAGGGCCCTAAGTGGCAGGCTGAGGAGTTTGCATTTTAAACTCAAGGCACTTGGGGGCTTTTGAGGAGAGGCCAGCATGATCAGGTCAGTGCATCACAATTACTGATTGCTCTGGTAGAAGATGCATTGGAAGGGATAGGGGCTAGGGCCAGAGATGGGAAACTAGGAGACCCATTGGCCCACTGTTCAGGGAGGCCACCAGGAGGGCAGCTGCCTTACCATTGGAGCCAGTGATTGCCTGGGCAAGGCCACAGGTGGTGGCCATGTGAGTGATGTGGGTGGGACATGGTAGATAATTAAGACATGGTTCTTGAATTGAAATTAGGGAGAAACAGTGTTGATTTCTTTTTCTCTAGTTGGGGCCATGCTCTGGACCCATGTTCCAGAAGTCTTTCCCAGTCCTTCAGTTCCTTTAGCATTTTCCTTTAACTTTCCATTTCCCCATCAGAGCAGATGTGGGCACAGGAGGGAGGGAGGAAGCAGCAGCAGCAGCTTCATTGTGTCCACATTATGGCTTTCCCCTCCTATGTTATGCTTTGCTCTGGCTTAGCACAGGGTTGGGCGCACAGGAGGCAACTAGGTGGCTCAGTGGTTAGAGCACAGGGGCCTGGACTCAAGAAGACCTGAGCTCAAATGTGGCCTCAGACACTTAGTAGCTCTGTCCCTGGGCAAGTCACATAATTGTGTTTTGCCTCAGTTTCCTCATGTGTAAAATGAGGATGATAATAGCACCTACCTCCCTGGGCTGTTATGAGTATCAAATGAAGTAATAATTGTGAAGCCCTTAACACAGTACTTGGCACATAGTAGGTGCTATATAACTATAAGCCATTATTATTATGATTAGCATGTTTCCATTGAGCTCTGCCAAACCCAGAGCCCCAAAGGAACTGTTCTGTGCACACCCAATGCCTTCTATGTGCTGAGCCCTGTGCTCTCACCTGGGGGCAATACAAAGTCTAGGTAAAGCACAGTTCCTGCCCTCATGGAGTTTATAGTCTAGTGGGGGATAACATGTACAAAGTCAACTACAACACCCAATATTATGAGATTAGAGAGGTAGAAAACTAAGTGTTATGTGAGGTCAGGAGGGGATCAGTGAAGACTTTTAAAAGCATATAATTAATTTATTTGAAATTTTAATTGATATCTTTTATTTTTAACATCCAAATATCTACCAACTCTCCTACCCAGGGAGCCATCCCTTGTGATAAACAATAAAAAACAGGGAAAAAAAGCAGTTCACCAAAACCAACCAACACATCAACTGAATCTGACAACATATGTAGTGCTCCACACTCATAGTCCCCCACCTGCAAAGAAAGAAATGTATGATGTATTTTCTCACCTCTTTCCTTTGACATTACTGTGAATGTTGTTTTCCTGGTTCTGATTGCTTCCCCTTGCAACTGTCTTCATCTCTGGAAGACTTTTTGGAAGAGGCAGCATTTGACTTAGACAAGAATGGCTAGGCAGAAATTCCAAGAGGAAGAGAAAGGCCATTTCAGACCTAGAGGAAAGCTTGAGTAAAGGCATGGGGGCAAATGATGGAAACCTTAGAATGTTTGGGAATGTGGAAGATAGACTGCATGGGGGAGAGTAATATGAGATCAAGTTGAGAGGTAAAGTTAGGCCAGGTCTGGGGGAGGTGGGGTTGGGCTTTGGATATTATGAGTTTCACTTTGACTCAGTTGGCAGTAGGGAGCCAGTGAAGTTCTTTGTGCAGAGGAGTGACATGGCCAGATCTTTCAGTTGCATAATTCTGGCAGTTGTGTGAAGAATCTGGGTGGGAGGGAGGGGGGCGGGGAAGAAGGTGCCTCAGGGGGTAGAGAGAAAGAGTAGATATGGGGAAACCTGGCAAGAGACTATCCCAATAAATAGTTTGTAAGGGGTATGTAAGGGATTGAATTAGGGTGCTGCCTGTTGGGAAAGGAGATGAGTCTTGGTAATTGATTGCCTAGCAAACGTGAAGGGGAGGGAGATTCCAAGAGAACCGTGAGGTTATGACCCTAGGACCGGGTGGTGCCACTGACAGCTAGAGTGAAGGCAGAAAGAAGAGGAAGCGTGAGGAAAGAAAACGAGCTCTGGTCAGGACACGTTAAGAAATTTAAGACCCACATGTCAATCAAGGGCCCTCCCTGTGTTTTCTCAGGCAGAGCTCCAGTCCCGGAAAAATTCTGCCCTGGTTTTTGGCAGCTGAATGTCTCTCCTCTGGGAGGGGCCTGTCCCAGGCCGCAGGGCCTTGGACCTTTGGCCGACTGCTCTCCCCCTACTTTTGCCCTTCCCGTAGACTTTTCCTGTCCTCTTCTTACCTGTCTGACAGATTCTTCTCCATCTCCTTTGTAGAGCAATCATCCCGATCCCATCCTTTATGGGTGGGTGGCCCCCAGGACACTGTTCTGAGTCCTCTTCTCTTCCCTCTCCTAGGGATCACATTAGATCTCTATACACATGACTTCCTAATCTTGATGTGCAGCCTCCCTCTATCCTGAGCTCTATGCTTGGCCAACTCCCTGTTGGACATCCATCCTTACCTGCATGTCCCGAAGGCCCCTCCAACACAGAACTCACCACACCCACCCCTCCTACCACATTCCCTGTTTCTTCCAGCTGCTCAGGTTTGCAACCTAGAAACACCCCCCACCCCAATTCTTTCCTCTCACTTCTCCCCCATATCAGTGTCAACATATCTCAGATCTCTCCTCACTACTCACTTCCCAACCACCCTCCTTGAGGCTTTCATCACCTCTCTCCTGGACTATTCCAGTAGCCTTCTAATTGGTGTCCCCACATCCAGTGTCTTCAGTCTCTCATCCATTTTGCCTGGGTCACTCCTCTGACCAATAAGCAGGCCAAATACAAATTCCCCATTTGGCATGTAAAGTCTGGCACTATCTGGACCCAGCCAACATTTCCAAACTTACTGCACATAATTTCCCTTTACACACTCTCTTTTTCAATCAATATGGTCTACTTGCTATTCCCTGAATATACCATGCCATCTCTCACTGCCATGCCCAGACTGCCTGGAATGCTCCCCCTCCTTGCCTTCACCTCTTAGATTCCCCGGACCTATGATTTCATTAGTGTAGTGTATGGAAACTCTCATCTGCTACTTCTAGTCTTACAGGTTAAATAACTTTCTTTCTCCTGGTCACATAGTATGTATAAGGGGCAGAACTTGAACCCATGTTTTCCTGACTTTTCAAGGTCAGCTTTCTAACTACTAAACCAATCTGTCTCTCAGCTTGGTCAATCTGTCTCTCAACTTGATCATAATGAACATTTTTTGGATATATCATTATACTCTATTTAGGGAGAGGGAGAATCTCCCTCTGTCAATGCAGGTTGGCAACTTCTCTATGACTTGTAGTCCTTTTTTTGTTTTGTTTTGTTTTTGTTTTTTGGAGGGGAGAAGGCAGGGCAATTGGGGTTAAGTGACTTGCCCAAGGTCACACAGCTAGTAAGTGTGTCAAGTGTCTGAAGTCAGATTTGAACTCAGGTCCTCCTGACTCCAAGGCCAGTGCTCTACTCACTGTGCCACCTAGCTGCCCTATGACTTGTAGTCTTAAAGAGTTGCCTAGAGAGCACTGAGAGGTTAGGAGACCTGCCCAGAGACACCCATTCAATAAGTGTCAGAGGTGGAACCTGAGCCCAGGTCTTCCTGGCTCCAAGGCTGACCCTCTGTCTACTATGCCACACTGTACTCTATTTGCCAGCATTTTATTTCATAATTTTGTGTCAATACCAATTTAGTGATATTGAGCTATAGTTCTCTTTCTCTGCTTTATCATTCTCTAGTTTGGTCATTGGATCATACACACGTTGTCCCAAAAGTCTTAGTGCAGCTTTTAGTTTAAAGTTTAGAACTGCTTTCAGACTTGGGACACCCCACATTTCTAAAAGAAAGGACTGAGTAGAGTGACTTGAATACAGCCTTAAGAGCAGAGGCATTATTTCTTTAAATGTTTGAAATAATTGAGTTGTAATTCTGTCTCGACCTGGTAGGCTTCTCCTCCCCACCCCCAGTTCATGGCAGTTCATTTCCAGACCACTCAATTTCTTTTTAAAATTGGAATGGTTAGGTTATCTATGAACTGTTTTGTCAATTTAGGTGGTTTTTTTTTTCAATTCCCCTATTTCATTTAAATTTTCTGTTTTGCTGGTATTTAACTATGAATAATCGTTACTGATAATTTCCTCCCCATTTTGTGATTTCTCTGTTCTCATTTTTTATTTTGGTATTTTGGTTGTCCTCTCTCTGTTAAAAAATTAATTAGTGAGTGGTTTATCAACTTTATTGGCCTTTCAAAAACAGCCCTTTGTTTATTAATTCAGAGTTTATTCTGAGTTTTTTCTCCTTAATTTTCACACATTCATCCTCAGTGTTTGGGGTTTATTAATTAGTTGATTTTCTAATTTTGGGAACTGCATGCTCAATTCATTAAAGTTTTTTCTCCTCTTTTGTCAATATAAACATTCAGGGAGATGAATTGGCCTCTGAGGACTTCAGTGGCTCCATCCCATAAACTCTGACATGTTGTATTCCTGGATTAACTTATCAGAGCCTCTGAGAGCAGGGCCCCGAGGGCTTGGGAGACAGGACAAACACATTTGGATAGGCAAAGAAGGAAAGGGCTTTAAGTATACACAAGCAAATCCCAAAGGGAGGGAGATTACAGTCTTTTCTTCTAATATTAGGACATTGATGGCTCAGCCAGGTAGACGTGTGAGAAAGTCTCAGAGAAAAGGCAGAGTGGGGGTGAGGTGGGGGGGGCAGCAACAAGGAGGAAGGGCCAGGATGCCAATCAGAGAGTGCTGTGGGAAACAGGAGGACAACCGAAGGGGAATGGAAACCGGGTGACCTCGATCAAGCTATTCCTCCTCTCTTGGGGCCTCGGCTTCCTGAGGAGGTTAGAACAGGTGGTCCCCAAGGTCCCCTCAAAGGCTTCATCGGGCTGCAGAATGGAAGGCGTGCTAGACCTAGAGTCAGGAGATCCTGGTTTCAAAACTCTACTTGGCCTTCATTTGTGTGACCTTAGGCAGGTTAATTCTTTCTGGGCCTCAATTCCTATTCGGTAAAATGAAGACCTTGGATGATGTGATGTTTAAGGTCCCTGGCTCTGGCATAGGAGGACATGGGTTCAAATCCAATCTCTGATCCTGTTCTGGAGCCTCAGTTTCCTCATTACACTAGATGAGGCCCCTCAACAACTGGAAATCCTACAATATAATCCCAGCTCTGGTTCTACAAGTCTATGAAACATCTCTGCCTTTGATTGGTATCTATACCCCAGCAGGGGAGCTGAGTGGCTCAGTGGATAGCACCCTGGGCCTGGAGTCAGGAAGACTCATCTTCTTGGGTGCAAATCCGGCCTCAGACACCTACTAGCTGGTTGACCAGGCAAGTCACTTCACCCCGTTTGCCTCGGTTTCCTCATCTGTAAAATTATCTGGAGAATGAAATGGCAAATCTGGAACTCAAAATTATGTAAAACTATGTGTTGTAAACTAAAAATAAAAATTAAAAAAAAATGAAAAGAAAAAAGAAAAACCTACATGCTGTCAGTCACAAAGAGTCAGACAGGACTGAAAATGACTGAAGAACAACAGCCCCTCAGCAGGCAGGGCCATTACCCCAACACACAGGGAGAGGATGCCCCAGGAACTTGGCTGTTCTCACCATGGCCTTCTGCTTCCTAAAGTCCTCAGGGAGCCTGCTTGTTACTTGAAATAGTAAAAGAGTAGAAAGAACAAGGCCACATTCAATCCAAATATACCAATCGATCTGTGATCTCATCAATTCAGGATTTCCTTCCAGTGATGCAGGTCACAACCCATCCATGCCTGTCTGACCTGTGGGACTCTTGTCTGGTTCCCAAGAGTCTCACCACAGGGGACCTAGCTGATGTGATGGATTCCTTGATTTCTCCTGACATTATGAGGATACCAGTAGAAAACATGATCCTCCCCCAGGGCCTTATCTTGGTGTGGATTCTGGGTTCATGAAGGCTAGGCCAGCAGAGTTCTGGGTCCCTGGAAATTATGAGTCTTCCCCGAGATCATGGTATTCCGTGCTTCACAGACATATACATTGGCTGAGGAACAGAAGAACCAACGCAAAAGCCATCAGTTTCGAACTAGAGAGGGCCTTCGAGGTCACCTAATCCAACCATGCCATTTGGATCATAGATTTAGAGCTGGAAGTGACCTTGGGGGTAACTGAGTCCAAACTCCTCATTTTTCATGGAAATTAAGTGACTTGTCCAGGGTCACATAGTCACTGGTCCTGAGGTGGGGTTCAAAACTAATTTGTCTGAGCTCTCCCCAGGAGAACTGCTCTCTGTCCTCTACACTACACTGGCTTGATATCGGTCTCTTAAAAATGGGCTTGTGTAGCAGGCTGTGATTTCTTTATTTATTTTGGCTATAACAATAGATGCAATAGAACCATTGAATATTGGAGTCGCGCGGGACCCCAGAGATCATCCAAGCCATCCCCCCATTCAGTTGGCAGAGGAGGAAGCTGAAGCCCAGAGAGGTCACACAGCTCCTCAGTGCCTGAGCTCAGGTCCTCTCAATCCAAGTTGAGTGCACTTCCCAGGATGCCGTGCAGCAAAAACCCCTGTGGGAGTAATGATTGATAAATGAGTGATGGGTTCAGAGCGACTGCCCCATTCATATTCTCTCATTCATGTCAGTGTGAGCTCTCCTACGGTTTTTGTCTTCTTAAAGCTCTAAGACTCCTGAGGGAGACAGTCAAGTCACTCAGGCTTCAGGTTCATTGTTTGGCCTGCAGGACTTGACACCAAAGGGCCCCACCCCGGGGACTGCAAGCATTCCTTTGAAATGAGTGGGTTTCCCCTCCCTCCCCCCCTTTCTGGATGACTACATGAGGGTTGAATAATCCCTCACAGCTAGGGCAGTGAGAAAACTGCATAGAGAATCCAAATGGCCTGCAAGCATCCAAGAGGAAGTGGAGTTCAGTGGAAAGGGTGTTGGAACTCAAGTCCCAGAAATCTAGTTAAATGCTAGCCCTGCCACTTACTGACATTCTGCAAATCCATTCTCTCTTGGCTCAGTTTCCCCGTTTGTAAAATGAGTAGGCTTTTGGATCCACTGGTATTCAGTGAACCTCCCAGCTCTAAGTCTAGGATCCTTTGATCTGGGAAATGAGGGTATTGGACTCGATGACCTCTGAGGGCCTTTCCAGCTCTAGATCTAGGTTCCTACATATATGACTTTGAGCACTTATCATTTTAGGCTTCAGTTTGTTGTTGTTGTTCAGTTGTATCTGACTCTCTGTGACCCCATCAGGGGTTTTCTTGGCAGAGATACTGGAGTGGTTTGCCACTTCCTTCCCCAGCTCATTTGACAGATGAGAAAACTGAGGCAAACAGGGCGAAGTGACTTGCCCAGAGTCACACAGCTATTTGAACTCTGGAAGATGAGTCTTCCTGACTCCAGGCCCAGTTCTATGTCTGCTGCTGCCCAGGCTTTAGTTTCCTCTTCTGCAATACATTGGACTAAATGGTCTTTGAGGTCCCTCCCAGCTCTGGATCTAGGACTCTATGTACACAGATAGGTCAATGCTAAATAGATATAATGTAAGTACAAAGTACTTTTGAGGTGAGAAAGTATACTAACAATGGGGAGATGAGGCAAGACTTCTTATAGTAAAGGTTATTTGAGCTAGGGATTCTATACACCAGAAGGGAGGAAAGAAAGCATTCTAGGCAGATGGTACCCCCTATGCAAAAACTTGGAGGCAGGAAATGAAGCAGCATATAAGCAGAGGATTTTGACCTAGAATGGACCTTAGAGATCACCTGGTCCATCTCCCTCATTTTATGGTTGGGGCATGTGAAGCCCAGAAAGGGGGAGAAAACTTCCTGAGGTCACACAGCTAGTAAATAGTAGCATCAGGAATGGAGCCCAGGCCTTGTCTCTCTAAATACTTGACAAGATTTTCCCATAATTCCTGGCCTAACACATGAGCCTATTTGCATAACAGCCTTGATGGGCTTCCTCTGAGAGGAAGGGCCCTGGGGATCATTCTGTGGTATTACATACATCCATAGCGTTGGAAAAATAGTCCCACTGAGAAAGTTCCGTCTGCATTGAGCCTTGGCACATCTTCGATGGCCACCAGCAGGTTTCAAGCCCCAGTTTGACTGATCAGAGCAATCTAACCTTTCAGTGCTTTTGGACTTACACAACACTTTGTGTACAGAGGCAGGAGAGGTGGGGTCCGAGGCTTAGAGGAACCTTAATTTCTAGCTTCTTAAAGGGAACTCACCCAAAGTCACATGGCAAGGTAGGGGCAGAACCAAGATTCGAACTCAAATGTCCTGTCTTCCAGCCCGCGCCCCACTCTGAGACACCACCCACAGCCTAGGTATTTAGAAAGCTGACATTGCCTATTGGATCAACCCAGGAGTTAATAAATGGAGTGATGTGCAAGGTGGGGGTTGGAGCTGGAGGTAGTAGGGTCATCCAGTGCTCCCCAAAACTCAGGATGAGTCTTACATGTGTATGTAACACACTGTGCTCAAAGCCAGAGATGCAATTCGCCTGAATTTCTGTCTGGGGCAAATTCATTTGGGAAGAGGGGAGTAGTCCAGAGGATGCCAGGAAGGGAGGAGGCTTCTCCTAGAAAATCCCAGCCCTTGTTCCCGTAAAAGTTCAGGGAGGAAGACAGGCCCTGGGGAGAGGGATGTCATGGCCGTTGTGGAAAAACTCAAGGAGCTATTGTGGAAGAAGGAACTTTCAAATGGCAGGCACCATAGGGCAAAGCTCCCCTCACTCTGTGTCCCTTATAGCTCTATCCCCTGCCTTTCCCCTTCCAGTCTTCCCTAGGATCCCTGTTCAATCAGTCAATCAATCACCAAGCATTTATTAAGCACTTATTATGCACCAGGCACTGTGCTAAGTTCTGGGGATCCAAAGACAAAGGGAAAACAACCCTTGATCTCAAGGAGTTTCCACTAATGCAGGAGACAGCATGTGTATAATTACGTACATACAAGATATATACATGGTAGATACCAAGTAATGTAAAGGGAATAAAATACTGCTTAACAATAAGCATTTGCACATGTGCAAAACAATCAACAGATATTGCTATAGTATCAGCATACCATAAACATGGTCAAATGAGCAAAATAGCAAACTAAGAAACATGTACTAATTCCCATGTTCAGCAATAAATAGGAAGATTTATGCGAGGTACACATCATGTGAGCAAACTCTAGTGTTGTTGCCCAGCTCCAAGGGTAATGAGGTGTTTAGGTTTACCTGTACCAGCATGACCTTAGCTTAGTGACTGGTCTAATAGGTCTTGTCCTCTCTTCACCGACAGAGCTCTCTGCTCCCATACCCGAGCTAATAGTTGGTATGGGCTGACCTTCAGGATCGTTACAGACTTGTTTGTCTATACACCTGGGCGGGCAGTCATATCAAATTGGCTATCAATATATTCCTGATTTGTGTTTCAAATTTGTACCCCTGGAGTCTCTGTAGCAATTTGGAGCAGGACAGGAGTTGCCTCTGAGCTCAGTTCTCTTGTTTCCCTCCCTGGATGCATCACTTTCTGTGTCTACATCCGGGTTAGAATGTCAGTTGTTGTACAGTTGCTAGTCTTTTTGCTGCAGCCTTTAAGCTGCTTTACAGTAACATTAGAGACAAAGGCACCAGCAGATGGAGGGGTTAGAAGAGACCTTTGGCTGGAGGGGATATCTGAGCCATCTTGAAGAAAGCAGGGGTTAGCTCTACATTCCCTTTCTGTGTTGCTCTAGGTGTGCATTTTGACCCCAAGTCCCTGGTATAACGATGTTTAGGAGGGAGTGGACTCTTCCCGACTGGTTCTCCTCTATCCGCAGCACCTTTCCCTTCCTTGTCCCCACTCTCCCCACCTCTGATCACCAATTACAATTACATCTCACACACATTTGATTTCTGTTACTTCAGGCATCCTTGGGCCTCATGGCTGGCACCCTGTATAATTATGGATCACAGAATACTTGCTACAGCTAGAGACCAGCTAGTCAACGTCCCTCATTTTACAGATAGGGAAAGTGAGGTTCAAAGTGAGAAACTGACTTTATTCAATGTCATTTAACTCAGCGGCAGAGCTAAGACTAGAACTCATGTTTTTGGACTGCAAAACCACATCAGTGTCAAAAGCAGACATTCCCATACAAAAAATGGATATGCTGATTCCAATGCATTCTCATCTATTCCTTAAGGCAGATTAGCTAAGGACCTCTATTGCCCAACCACCTCCTCAAACTTATCCTAGAAGGAGTTCTTAACCTGAAGTCTGTGACCTTGTTTTTCTTTTATTTATATATGTGTGTCTATGTATACATACACATGTATGTATGTATGTATAAACTATTTCAATATAATTAGTTTCCTTTGTAATCCTATGTATTTTTTGTTTCGCGTTTAAAAATTTGATCCTAAGGGGCCCATAGACTTCACCTCACTGGGGAGTCCATGATACAAAAAAGATTTAAGAACCCTTTTCCTAAAGATTATATGAAATTGAAGGTAATAAAGCAGCATTTTTTGTTAAAGAAAGATTGGCGGAAAGGTTATGTGGGGGTGAGTAGGAGGAGAAGAGACAGAAACAGACACCAGCCTCTTCACCCCCCTCCCTCCTCCCATCTAAATGCACCTGGCCTTTAGGGAGCTGCCAAGCCAGTTCACTGCCCAGACCTTAAGAAGAGGAGATGGCCCATTCCTTCTAACATGCCTGGCTTAGGTCCAGACCATCGTTGAGATGAAAGAGGTTGAATAATTTGTTGCCTATAGTTAACGGGTTATTTGTTTATTTAGAGTCACGTACAGAGCCTCACCAAAAGATCAAAGCAGTAGCCGGGGCCAAAGCTGGCAAAGCATGTGAAGGGTGGAATATGCTGGTGGCAGAGCTAAACATGAACAGATACGGGTGGATTCCAGAAGCTCCAGGCTTGTGTGCTTGACCTCAACCTCTGGCAAAATCCTCAAAGAGATTATCAAACAGGTGGTGTGTAAACATCGGGAAAACAATGTGGTAATCACAGGGAGCCAAGACAGGTTCACCAAGAGCCAATGTTACTCAGATTCTCCTAAAACTAGAAGATATCTTAGAGGCAATAGAGAGGTCATAAACCCCTGTGTTGAGGGTATTCTGAAACATGGATTGAGGAAACTGAGGTATCCAAACAGAGGAAATGACCGGTGTCATAAACCAGCTTCATTTTTCATTTTTGAGGGCAGGTTGTTTGGTAGCTCATAGAAGTAGCATAGTCATAATAGATGTACCTTGATTTTGGCAAGACTTTGACCAATCCTTCCAGTATAATTTTGTGGGCAAAGTGGTGAGATATGCGCTCCAGCTTGGATCATGAGGCTGGAGAATAAAAGCCTAAGGGTAGATATTGGTAGCTGTATTCAAGTAATTGAAAGTCTGTCATGAGAGGAAGGAAGTTAATTTATTCTATGTTGCTGCAGATAACAATAGAAAGTGGAAGCCAAGGGAAGGAGGCAAAATGCAGATTTTAATCCAATATTAAGAACAATTTTTTACTCCATAATGAAATAGGCTGCCTCTTGAGGTAGTGAGCTCCTCATCCCTGACAGTGTTCAAAAAGAAGTAGAATGGCAGCAAGATGTCATAGAATTTCTGCAGAGGGTTAAGGGGATGGATTAGATGATATGCATGATTCCTTATAACCCTGAGAGTCTGTGATTCCATGGATATTTAACACACACACACACACACACACACACACACACACACAGTCGTTTCTAGCTCTGACATTCTAGGAGTCTATGAATTTTTGTTTGTTAAGAAGAAATTCATTAGTTATTCATGTCTCTTGTGGAGAGGCAGGGTGGTAGAGTGCTAGACCTATACAATCTTTCATTAAACTATCTCAATATTCAGTTTACATCTACATTTTAAAAAATACAATAAGATGTTTATTGAGGATGGAGAGCCAGTACCTGGAATAGGTGTCCGCGTTTTGATTATAATTCACACTTGCTATCAAACCCAGTTTCTTTTATAGGCAGCCTGGATGATTTTTAAGCCTAAGTATTTAAAAAAAAGGTTAAGAATCTTTTTCCTGAACATAGGATCATAGGAACATAGGATGGTAGATGTAGGTTGGAAGGGCCCTCAAGTGTCATCTAGTCTAACCTCCACAGCTTATAGATGAGGAAACTAAGGACTAAATTTAGAGGAAATGACTTATCCAAGGTCACACACCTAATAAGTAACCAAGGCAGGATTTGAACCCTGGTCCTCTAACACCATATTCCACCTCTGATACTTATTAGTTGTGTTATAGAGTCATAAGATCCTGTGTCATAGGATCCTAGCTTTTGACTGGGCCTGGAAAGGACCCTTCTCATTTTACAGAGGAAAAAAAACAGAGGCCCAGAGAGATGTGACTTCTCACAAATAGGTCTCACAAATAGTTGAGTATTAGAATCAGGATTCGTACCAAGGTCCTCAGATTCCAGACCTAGCCCTACCTTTGCTGTATTCCTCCTATAGGTAAAATGATTCATTACATTTTAGGTAAAATTATTGAGTACCAAGTTGTAGGAAAGATAATTCTTTCATTGTTTGAATCAAGCCTTGCACAATAAGAAACTGGACATATATCATACTAGTTTAATGCTTAACTCAGGACCCTGAGTTGTACCAACCCCAGAAAACTTCAGGGGATCCAAAGAATGATGTTTGGAAGTGCCATCGAATTTCTGGTGTCCTGGGAAGTACATTTTGATTAATATATGTAAAGTTTAATGTGTGTGCCTTATTTGGAAAACTTACTTGACTCCTTTGTTCGAATTCTTTATAATGGGCATCTTTTAGGGGTTCAGGGGGAGTAAGCCCCCTCTTATAGCCCTCCCCACTGCTGGGTGACTTAATAAACTTCTTCCTAAATTACTTTTGTTTAGGAAAATTTTGTTCTCAGCTCACAGTCCACCTCTCTGAGCCTCTGTTTCCTCATCTGTAAAATTGGGTGATGATACCTTGAGCACCTGCCTCACAGAGTTGTCGTGAGGCCCCAACGAGATCGTGTGTGGCATTTTGCAAAGTTAAAAGTGATATAGAGACATTGGCTGTTCTTTTACTTCCATCATCTTCACTCTGGGTTCTCTGATATTAGAAAATTATCTCATTTTAGAGTCACTTTCCTTCTCTTGCCTCCCATTGGGGGACAGTAGGGAAGCTTGTTCAATTCTGTTTTTAATTTTGGTTTTCAATTTTTTTAAACAACCATTTGTGTGATTGACCTGTGGAACTGTAGACCAGTGGTGTCAAACTCAAATAGAAAATGGAGGTACTAAACCCTACATAAGGATCCCTGTGGGCTGCAGATTGACTTTAAAAAACCACAAATTAACATCATATTTTATTTCTATTTATTTTGTTAAATATTTCCTAGTTACATTTTAATCTGGTTCGTGCTCCATTCGGGAGTGTTGTGGGCTGCATGGGGCTGCATGTTTGACACCTCTGCTGTGGACTATTAGAGCTAGAAGGGAGCCATCTGGCCTAATCCTCCTCATCTTACAGATGGGGAAACTGAGACCCAGAGAGAGGAAACAACTTGTCCAAGGTCACACAGCTAGGAGTGGAAGTTGGGATTTTTGAATCCCAGTCTGGTGTTCTTTCTATGGTACCACATAGGTCTTCAGAGTAAATCTGTTATGCTATCTTTAAGTTATAATTCAAAGTTGACCTCCCCACCTTACCCATCTGATGTCCAATCTAGTATTTTTTGTCTTTCTGATTGAGACCTTTCATTTTTCCATCACAGTAATTTTCCCAGTGTACCTTTTCCCCCATATCCTACCATAGGTGAGCCTTCCCTTTTCACAAAGAAAATCACTTAAGCAAAAACAAACCAGGATCCCAACAGTGTATGTGACATCCCAAACCCCTAGTCCTCCACTTCCCCAGTGAAAGGTAGGTGATTCATTTCAACATCTTTTATCCAGAGCCAAGAGAGGTCATTCTACTTACTCAGTTGGAAATTAATACTTTTAGTTTGTAGGAATTCCTAGAAATCACAGATAATTATCTGTATTGTAGATAATTCACTTATTAAATGCTTACTGTTATCAGGTACTGTACTGGGTATGCAAAGCCAAGAAGGGAGCAGTTCCTGCACTCAGGGAGCTAGGATTCTATTTGGGGAAACAAAATGTGGTCCAGTGTATCAAACACTGGATTTAGGCACAAGAACATCTTAGGCATAAGAACATTCCATTCTTATCTCACACACTAGCTGCGTGACCCTGGGCAAGGCACTGAACTTCTCTGGGCCTCAAACCTGATGTGTAAAATGTGGACTCTTAATCTATGATTCTCTAATCTTATGTACAAAGATAGGTAAATAGGGAATCGATATAAAATAAATACATTGTAATTTAGGAGGTTGGGAAGATGGAACTGAACTGACTCTTGAAGCCAGCTCTGGATGCCAAAAGGAGGATGGAGAGAATTCCAGGCCTGAAGAAGAGTGGGAGATGGAATGTTGTATACATTAAGATAATACTTGTAAAATGCTTGAGGGCAGCTAGATGGCACTACAATGGAGAGAGCACCGGGCCTGGAGGCAGGAAGATCTGAGTTCAAATTCTACCTCAGATACATACTAGCTGTGTGACCCTGGGCAAGTCACTTCACCCTGTTTGCCTCAGTTTCCTGAGCTGGAGAAAGAAATGGCAAACCATTCCTGTATCTTTTCCAAGAAAACCCTAAAGGGGGTCATAGAGTTGGACACAACTGAAAAAATGACTAAGCAACAAAAATGCCTTAGAGACCTTAAAGCACTATATAAATGCTATTATCATTATCATTATTAATTATTACTCCTACTACTAATACTACTAATACATAAGCCAGTTTGGCCAGAATGTAGAGTACATAAGGAGTGATATGAATTGAGTCCGGAAAATATGTGGGAGGCATTTTGTGAAGGTCTCCCCCAAATACGCATATACTCAAAAATCTTCAATGGTTCACTGTTACCTCTAGGATAAAATTAAAACTCCTAAGCCTGAAATCTTTAAAAAAAATTTAATAGTATTTAATTTTTTCCAATTACACATAAAAACAATTTTCAACATTCATTTTTCGATAGATTTTGAGTTCCACATTTTTCTCTCTCTCGCTCCCGAAGAAGCCAAACAATCTGATATAGGTTCTGCATGTTCAGCCTGCAATCTAAAGTCCTCTCTACATTCTGTCTCCTCGCTATATCTTTCCAACCTTATTTCAAATGATTCCCCTTCATGTACTCTCCATCTTGGGCCATCTGCCATCTCTGTGCCTACAAGAAGCATACATGCTTCTTCATGTCCTTCCTCACTTTCTCCAAAGTACAAGTCAGATACCATCTCCTTCATAAGGCCTTTCCTGATCCCCTAAGTTTTTGAATTGACTTTGTATATGTGTTGTTTCACTCATACCATATGCAGGTATTATTGCACTCCCCATAGACTATAAACTCCTTGAGGGCAGGATTATTGTTGTTTCTAAATCTTTGTGTTCCTAGCACCTAAAGCAGTACCTGACAAATAGCAGGTTCTTAATAAAAGTTGGATTGAATTGGATGTCTATATCCTACTCTTCAGTGACTGTACAAGAAGGTTGGCCACACTGGCTGGAAAAGTCCTTGGGTTGAGGACACATAGAGATACACACATACAGACACACACACACGTACACACACAGAAATATCCCTTGGATTGCCATCCCGAACAGGTGGTTATATTTTGAATCCTGCATCTTATCAGCACCTTGTTTATAATGGGACAAATGTGGCCTCTGTTAAAACACTTCTGTACCGCCCAATGGGTTACATGGAAAATGATGCCTTAAAATACTTCACTTGGAAAAATCCTTTCTGCATCCAAGGTGACTAGGTTGGCTTCTGGCCAGCAAAAGGAGTTTCTCCTTTGCTGAAATCAAGATACTTAATTAGCTTTGGAAATGCAGCCTTTCATCTCCCTCTATGGCTTGCAAAAACAATGGAAATCTCAGGACAGGACACCCATCTTAGGTTTTGGTTTTCCTTTCTACCTTGGGTTTCTCTGAAGTTTTACCTTCCTACACATTCTCACAACATCAGAGACACAGGGAAGGTCTGAACTGTGCTCTCAGTGGCTTTGATAATTACTGCCTTTGTGGGCATAGAGATAGGGACTTGACCTGTAATTTCATTGTTACAGGGAACTCCTGGATGAGAAAACTCTCTGGTCCCTCTACCGACTGCAGGTTGGCACCTTATCTACAACTTACATCCTCAGAAAGCTGTCCAGAGCCCTGAGAGTATAAGTGACTTAGGCAGGGTCATACAATATGTGTGTCAAAAGAGAGATTTGAACCCAGGTCATTATCATCATCATCATCATCATCATCATCATCATCGTCATCACCATCATCATAATCATTAAGGGATATTAGTAAATTCATATAGTACTTTAAGGTTTGCAAAGCACTTTACATATGTTATTTATGTTACTTCTACTATCTATGTGTCTGCGGCAAATAATTACAACTTTCTGGGCCTCTGCTGCTTACCAGCTCTGTGGCCTTAAGTAAATCATTTCCTTCCTTCCCCATCAGTTCTTCTGCCTTATACTTTATGTATTTTGGGGGAGGCAATTGGGGTTAAGTGACTTGTCCAGGGTCATACAACTATTAACTGTCTGAGGCCAGACTTGAATTCAGGTTCTCCTGACTCCAGGGCTGATGATCTATCCACTGCAGCACCACCTAGCTGTTCCTCTGCCTTATACTTTAAAATAAGACCATGGTCTAGATTCTTGACATTGTCAAGACAGCCTAGGAAGATGAGGAGCAAGAGCTGTTTGTTCTCTGTCGATAACATTTCAGTTCCTGCCTCCACTCCTTTGCCTTGGTTGTTCCCTATGCTCTCCCTTCTCTCCCAACCCAGTTAGTGCTTCCCCTCTCCACCAAACTTGTTTATATTTATTTTGTATCTCCTTATCTATGTAATGCTGTTTCCATACTGCAGAATGTAAGCTCCTTGAGGGCAGAGACAGCTTCATTTCTGTTATTGTATCCCCAGCACTTAGCACAGTGCCTAGCATATAAATGCTTGTTGAATTAAATTCTTAAGGTCTCTTCTAGCTCTAGAGCCTCTCAGTCTATGAAAGGGAATAGCTCCATCCATTTTAGGTCCGGAATCACAGAGCTAGATCTTTGCACCCTTCCATGCCTCTCCCCACCCATTGTGAAGGCAAGAACTATGATATCAATTATACATGTGAATTTGCCTCTCTCGATGCCATGCCCTTGATGAATCGGCTCCATTAGGTATTACGGCAGAGTCAATATAATCAATTCAGTTCATCAGGCTAATATAAATATGCAGAGGGAAATCCTGTACAGGTTTACATGGGTGTCAATGACAGAAGAAGCCTGCCACTTCTGTGTGTGGGGGTGGGGTGGGCAGGACTGTAAATCAGACAGTTCCCAGAATTCCTAGAGCAAATATGACATTTCTTCACCACCGCTACTCTAACCCTCCAACTTGGAGAGGGATAACAAGCACACAGGATGACAGAGTCAGGGTCTGATCTTGCCAGGCTAGAGACTGGGCTGAATCTAAGAAGATGAAATTCAATAGGAATAAATGTAAATTTATTTCTGAAGTTCAAACAATCAACATCATGATCTCAAGGTTTGGGGGGCATGATAAGGCAGCAAAGCATCTGCAAAAGACCAAAAGATGTTTGTGATTTGTAGCCTCAAGGTGAGACAGCAGTGGGATGTCAGTTGATCAGTCAGTAAATATTTATTAAGTGCCTACTATGTACCAGGCACTGTGCTATGAACTGGGATTTGGTAGGCAAAAGAATTCATGCCATCTTGCTCTGCATTGAGAGGCATGTTCCTCTGCCATTGTCAGATCATACCTGAAGTACTTGTAGTCAGTTCTGCATAGCCCGGGTTAGCTTGGATACTAATAAGAAGGAGAACTTCCAGAGGAGACAACCAGATGTCTCAACCTCCCCAGTAGCAGCCTGGTGGTAGCACAGGGTCTCTTGCCTTTAGTCCACATTCCCCGAGGTCTCTGTCTCCCTTCCATGAGGCCTTGGTATTAAAGCCTGAGGTCTTCTCTCAACAGGATTTATATTAAAATTTGCTTCGAGGAGGTCTCTGCTGTTGCCCTGGGCAGTCAAACTGCTCATGTCAGCTTGGACTACAAACTCAATGTCCTTTCCACCCCACTGTATACACTGCCTTCTCAATTGTAGCCTGGCAAACTCACTCTCAGCAAACAAGCCTTACTTGAATTTGATAATGCCCTGACTCTACTCCATCCTTAGCACTTCTCCCTTGTGGCCCTTGCCTCAAAACCCATGTGAACAACTTCCAGGTTGTCTTAGGACTCAGAGGAGAGACACCTGGCTTGACTTCTGGCCTGCTGCATCAGCTAGGTTGTGCCATGGCAGTTGGAGAATATAGCCAAGAAAGATTTTTTCCACTCTCTGAACATAAAAAGTTGTGGCTTCCTTGTACTTAAAGTGGGAGAATTGAGTTCAAACTTTGTTCAACCAAAAGGGGAAACTGAGGCCCAGAGCAGTAAAGAGACTTACCCCAACATCTCACAGCTAGTAGTAGAGCTGGAATTGGAACCTAAATCTCTTGGCCCCAGATCCACTACTCTTTTGATTGTCACATGCAGGTAAGAAAAGTTGAGGGTGCACTTCTTTTTTTTGCCTCTAGTGACTCTGCCCATCCAAAGTTTTTCCTCTTCAGTTGTCGTTATTGTTGTTCAGTTGTATCGGACTCTCCATGATAGATACCAGAGTAGTTTGCCATTTCCTTCTTCAGCTCATTTTACAGGTGAGGAAACTGAGGCAAACAGGGTGAAGTCCAGGGTCACACAGCTAGGAAATGTCTGAGGCCACATTTGAACTCAGGTTTTCCCTACTCCAGGGCCAGCACTCTATCCACTACAGCGCCATCTAGCCTCCCCTCCATTACTGACTACCTGTAACAGGGCATTGCGTGTTTCTTGAGACGCCTTCTAGTTCTACCATTCTGTGATTTATGTTCTCAGCTATATTGCTATCATTCTGCACTCAGAGTTCTACTAGTCCATTATAATAGTGTCCCTTCCAGCTTTAAGGTTCCTTCCAGCCCTGACTTTTGCTGTTGGAAGGTTCCTGTCAGTTGTGACATTCTATACGCCCTATGATCCCTCCTAGCTCTGACATTTTCTCTTCTAAGGTCCTTTCATTTCTGAGCTTTTATGTCCTAAGGCATCCAAGGACCTGCCCTACCTCTGCCATTCCAGGACTCTGAATCTAACTTGTCCCACTAAGAGCTGTTGGCAAATGTGAACAAGACCTTCTGTCTCATGCCCTCAGTCCGAACTGCTAGCATTCCTCTTCATTCCCTTCCCTCCTAAGCCAAGCCTGAAGCTCTTTCCAGTCTAGATTGCCATCTCCCCATTTTGCTCTCTCCCATCCCACCCCAGGCTTCCCTGACCAGATCCTCAGCCAGGGTCTCAGAGACCCACCCTCTGCTTCAGACTTGCTCTCTTTTAGAGGGCAGCACCAGCCCCCACCCCAGGCCACCTGTTTTCAATAGGAGCCTGTGGGTTCCTGAGCCCCTCATCTTTATTCAGCCTTCCAATTAGGCAGAGTGCTGAGCCAGCCTCCCTCTCTCCACAAGGCCAGCGCAGCTCCAGAGTGGGGAGCCAGCCTGTATAATCAGTCAAGCCCCGCCAGGCCCGCGGTCTGGCTGCTACCCACACCCTGTGCCCTCGACCCCGAACGCCCTCCCAGCTTCCATTGGGAGGGCTCAGTCCACCACCGCAGGCAGGGCCCAGGCTGTTCACTCCTCCAGACAGCTGCTGCTGCCTGGTAGCCAAACAGGGGATGGATGAGCTGAGCCATACATGGCCCATCCTAATTTCCCTCAGGTGCAGCCTGGAGGAGAAACAAAATGGCAACCTTTTTTATTCACCCACTCCCGCCAAGGTTATAGTGTAGTTGTCTGGAGTTCTCTGTGAAGAGATGAAATGGCCTGGGCGTAGGGAGGAGGTCTGTGTTTCTCAGATTGATTTACTCACAAGTGTTATTGTTGTCTCATCTCATTTCTCATACTTGTTAAGAACTGTGGCAAGGTGGGACCTCAGTTTCCCCATATGTCAAATGGGAATAATAAGTTATGCACTCTCATAATATCATAGGAGCTAGAACAGAAAGGGACCTTAGCAATCATTTAATCTAACCCCCCCCCATTTTACATATAAAGAAACTGAGGTCCACAGAGGTGAAGTAATTTACCCTAGGTCACAAAGGCACAAAGTGCTAAAAATTAAAACACCAGTTCCCTGACTCCAAGTCTAATACTCTTTGTTGTTGTTGGTTTGATATTATAATTTTATTATTTTTTTTTAAATCTGTATCCTCTTCAAGAGGCAGTGGGCTAGTTGGCAGAGAGCTAGCCTTGGAAGAAAAAAGATCTAGATTCAAGTCCTTTCAGAGTTCTGGACATGTCTGTTACTGTAGACAAGGTGCTAACATGCATTGGGAGAGAGAGGTCCTCTTCCCTGGGAGTTCCCGAGACCAGTTAACTCAGTCCAGTTCTTCTTCCTCTCCCCTTTGTTAGTTATAGTCATTATAGGAATTGGCTAAAAAAGAAACAAAGAAGTGAACTGGGTTCAGTTTAAAGGAGACTTTCCTTTCCCATATTCTTTTATTTTATTTACAAATTTTTATTTTTTTATCGTGAACTCCATAATCAGCAACCAACACAAACACTTTTAATATACAAAAAATGAGAAAGAAGATTTTAGAAGACCGTATGACTTTCTGTGTTCTGTGAGACTGGCATACTTATGTTGTTGGAAGGAAAGAGCTTTGCAAATCCTTAAAACACTTAGAACAATGGAAAGTGTAAGCCGTTTTGATTTCAGAGAAATTTGGGAAATTCCTCTGCCCAATCAATGCCAAGAACCTCTCCAATGATTGGTGGATGCCTGAAATTTCACCTTTGGCTTAAACTTCATCCTGTAGTACAGAGGGCTGGGTTATCAGACTTGGAGTCAGAAACTCTGGGTTCAAATTCTGCTGCTACCACTTATTTGGGTCACCTTGGGCCTGTCAGTCAGACCCTGGCTAAGCCCCAGGTTCCCTATATGCAAAATTTGGATAATTGTAGAATCTAACTCTTTGTAAACCTTAAAGAGCTATATCAATGTAAGCACTCCCAAGCCAAGAATCTCCTGTAGCCAGGGTATTCTGCTAGTGGATAGCGAAATATCTTTGAGTCCAACCCTCCACATTTTACAGAGGAAGAAACAGAAGCCTCTGAAAATTAAGTGACTTTCCTAGGATCACACAGGAAGTAAAGGCCTGAGGTAGGATTCGAACCAAGGTCTTCCTAACTCCAGTGTGCTATTTGCTCTACTGCACTGCCCCATCTATTGGCTATTCAGGTAATTGATTAGACAGGAGCTCTGAGTAAAAGCATCATCACAGACTCTGAGCTAGAAAGGACTCTAGTGGTCATCCATCTATTTCAGGCTGTGTAACTGAACCGGATTCTCTGTCCTACATGCCTGACAAGTGGCCTTCCAGTCTGTGCTTGCAGGCCTCCAATGAGTAGGCACTCAATACCTCCTCTCAGAGGCAGCCCCTGTCTCTGGAGCAGTTGGTAGGAAGTTTCCCCTGCCAATAAGCCTATTTCTTAAAACATCGTACTATTTTTCTGTTATTCTGAAACCTGACAGATTCCAACAAACATGAATGTGTTTCCATATACAAAAAACAGAAAATTAGAATTGTATATAAAACTTCGAATCTCCATTTTATATATATACATATATACTTTTAAGTAACTGTAATTTTTTTGCTTTTTCTTTTTTATTAATTTATTTATTTTTAGTTTTCAACATTCACTTCCATAAGTTTTTAATTTTCTCCCCCTCCCTCCCCAAGACAGCCTGCAATCTGCTAAGGGCTCTACACATGCATTCCTATTAAACACGTTTTCATATTAGTCATGTTGTAGCTATAATTTTTCTTAAAAATATATAATGTATTTAACCTGTTAATTCTAAACCTGTCCTGCTATATCAAACCTAAATTCACCTCTTTTCGTCTCCCCCGCAAAAAAATCTGCAACTTCTCTGTGTCTTGATCTTTGTCAGTTGCTGTGACCAAAACGTGTCATCTCCCACTGGCTAACCTTCTAGGCTCTCCTCGGGTGGAAGATACACAGGCAGTCCCCTAGGTCCACTCTCCAACCCTTTCCAGCTTACACTTTGCTGCTCCAGTCTTCAAGATCCCAGGATTCCCTCCCTGTCCCTGTGAGGCTCCAGAGGAGAACACTAATGGAGGAGGGAAGAGCCTTATACTCCTGGAATTTACTTGGGATGGAAGCAAAAGATAGTGCCTCCAGTCCTTTCCCCAAATTCTAGTTCTCGGTCTGTATCTTAATCCTAGGCCAGTTGCTTGTTAATCACCATTAAGCAGTTCCCATGTGTCAGGCACTATGCTAATAAGCACTGGGGATAGAAAGAAGACAGTCCCTGCCCTGGAGAAGCTTAGAGTCTAGTGTGGAGACAACATGTAAATAAATAGAGACATACAAGATTCATAAAAGAGTCTATGGGAGGTGATCTCAAAGGGGAAGGGACAAACAGCAGGGGATAGCAAAAGGCCTGAAGAAGGTGGGGAGTTGAACTGAGTCTGGACAGAAGTCAGAGAAACCAAGAGGGGGAGGTAAGGAGCTAGAGCATTCTATGGGGAGGGAGGTGGGGCAGCAGTTACAATGGCGCGGAGGTGGGAGATGTGTCATGTTTGAAGAAAAGGTTAATGTAGCTAGGCTAGGTCATAGAATATGTGAAGGGGAATAAAGTGCAAGAATCCTGGAGAGTTAAGCAAGGGCCATGTTGGGAAGATCTTTAAAGGCCAAACAAAATGTCTTCATATTTAATCCTGAAGGTAACAAGGAGCCAGTGGAATTTATATGAACAGACTTACAATTTAGGAGGAGGCATCTGATTTGAGAATGAATTGGAGTGGGGAGAGGCAATGGTATCTCTTTAAGGCCATGGGCTGGTTCCTTTTTGTCTTTGTAGCTCCCGTGCTTGGCACAGAATGGGCATTTAACCAGCACTTATGGAAATAAATTCTCAGATTTGAAGTCTTTAAGCCAAAGTGGGTTGGTATCATGAATACATCTGATGATCTGAAATATCTAGATAAGTTCATATACAAGCCACATTTGGGGGGTTTATTTTTTTTATTTTAAAATGTTTAAAGTTCTTATGCCAATGTCTCCTTGTGGCATAGAGGGGCTCCTTGGATCTCAGAGACTGTGCCAGGGGAGGGTAAAGTTTGGCATGTTCTCCCAAGCTGGAAAGACTTCGAGTAGGGCCTGGTGATGGATCATATGTCAGTTGTCTGAGAACCAGCCTAGCTGAGCTTGGAAAGCCTGTCACCAGAAAGATGGTTACTAAGTAATGTATTCTTCTGGCCCCAGCAGCTCATGAAACCTTGTCAACTAACTCAGAGCACAGGGAGTGTCCATGCTGATAAAATCATGCATGTTTGTTTAACATGTTTCTTGGTGACTGGTTTTAGCATGGAATGAAATTGTATGACTTCCTTAGAAAGTCCCGGAATGACATTTATTTTATTTTAGTTTTCAATTAGCAAGCATTCATTTCTCTCCCTGCACCCACCCCCATTTCAAAAACAAACAAACCTTGAAACAAATATTCATAGTCAAGCAAAACAAATTTTCCATATTGTCCACATCCAAAACCATATGTCTCATTCCACACTTTGAATCTGTCCCCTCTCTGTCATGAGATGTGTAGCATAGCTCATTGTCCATATTCTGGAATCGTGCCTGGTCATTGCACTGATCAAGGGTCCTAAGTCTTTCAAAGTTGTTTGTCCTTTTTTTGAGGGGGGAAGGCAGGGCAATTGGGCTTAAGTGACTTGCCCAAGGTCACACAGCTAGTAAGGTTGTTTGTCTTTACAGTGTGGTTGTTATTGTACACATTGTTCTCCTGGTTCTGCTTATTTCCCTCTGCATCAGTTCTTATGAGTGTTTCTAGGTTTTCCTCTGCCTTAGTTTCTTACACACAATAGCATCCCGTCACTTTCATATACCATCATTTGCCTAGTCATTTCCTAGTTAATGGGTGCTCTCTTTAGTTTTCACCTCTTTGCCACCATAAAATAGCTAATACAAATTGTTTTTGTACATATGGATACAAAAGATGACATTTCTAATCAACGTTGAGAGGCAGTGTGGCAAGAGTAAAGCTGGCTTTGAAACCAGGAGAAACTAGATTCAGATCCTCCCTCTGACACAACTGTGTGACCTTATGTAAGTCACTTAACCTCTTAGTGCTCTAAACAACACTTTAAGTGGCAAAAAAGGTGGTAACCTGCATTGGTAAAGGAAATTTCCTCACTTGGGAGGGAGTTCCCTATGTCAATGTGATCACAGGTCCAATCCTTAACCCTTATCCAGTGGCACATCAAATGCCCTTTGACCTCAGAAGTCTGAGAAACATGAGTGGAGCCAATGGATTCAGAACCAAAAGGAATTCTGCTAGACTCTTCATCTTTGCAGAGGGGAAAGCTAAGGCTCAGAAGACTTGGTGCATGACACCCTCACAAAGCTGTCCACAAACTCTGAACTTCCAAAAAGATTGCTCCCCAGCCCTAATTTCCAGACATCGAATTAACCCTGAGCTAGGATCTCAAAGTCCCAAATATGTGTCCACAGCATATTCGAAAGTGAAACAGATGCCAAGGTAGAGCCAAGAGCACTCTCTCAGCCAGCCATCTGGCTGATGCCTCCACAGCATAGTATGTATGGATTGTTGTCGTTTTCCCCTTTACTGAATTAATGTGAATTAACTGGCTTTTCCCAGCTTCAGGTTGTCAGGGGAGTTTATTTCCTGAGCCAATCAACTCTCAAGCTGAAGAAGCTTATGGATTATAGTTACTGCAGTTCCAGTGGCCAGTCGGAAAGAGGGTTGGATTTGGAGGCAGAAGGCATGAGTTCAAATTCTGGTTCTCCCACCTACTACCTTGGACAAATTACTTCCCCTCCCTGGGCCTCAGTTTCCTCATCTGTAAAATGAGGGATTTGGACTTGGTGGCCTCTGAGATTCCTTCTAGAGAGATCCAGAATCCAATTTGTGACCTTGGGCAAGAAACTTCCGCACCCTGGACCTCAGTTTCCCCATATGTAAAATGAAGAGGTAGGACTAACTAGCCTCTGAGGTCCCTCCCAGATATAGTTCTATTATCATATGACTCCCCACTGGAGAATGTGCTCCGAGGGATTCTCTCTGAAATATACTAATAGGAGATGGCTCAGAATAGGATGGGCTGAGTTCAAATCCTAGCATATTAGGGTTTAGAAAGTGCTTTCCTCATAATAATCTTATGAAAGAAGTAGTCCAAGTAGCCCCATTCTCCAGACAAGGAAACAGAGGCCAAGAGAATGCAAGTGACTTGTTCCAGGTCACACAGCTAGTGTGTAGCTTAGCTTGGATTCCCACTTCAGGCTCTTGAGTCCAAGACCAGTGCTCCTTCCAGTATGCCACACTGGCACAGGGGAAGCCATGTTAGATTTAGAATCTGAGGCCCTGGGTTCACTTCCCAGTGTTGCCATTAACATTACCTGTGTGACCTTGGGAAAATCACTTTGTCCATCTAAGTCTCAGGGTCTTCATCTGAAAAACCAGTGGGTTGGATTAGATAACATCTAGAGGGTCTCTTTCAGCTCTAACCCTAGGATCCCCTGAATAGCCCTTGTGGGAAAAGTAGGGTACACGTTCTTTCCTTTTCTAATTTCCTTTGTCACCTTGGGTAAGTTCCTTCTGCATTCTATGCTTCACTTTCTTCCTCTGTAAAAGGAGAGAGTTGGAATAGATGACCTTTAAGGTCCCTTTCAGTTTTAGATCCCCTTAGTTTAGGCCTTCAGTTATTTTAATCCAAATCTTAAGCATGTCTCAAATGGAAAAACTGATGACCAAGAGGCTTACAAAATCTTGGGGAAGGTTGTAAAGGCATTCCCAGCCCTGCAGCCCAACCCTAAGGGCTTCCATGGCCTACTGCCAGCCTTCTCTGCCTGATTCTTGTGCTCTTTGTCTGAGCTGGAGTTCCAGAGAAGCCAGCACAGCTTGGCTCTGGGAAGTCTGCTATTATGGAGAGAGGCAGAGGCCTCGGAGTCCAACAGTGTGACCCTGGGTGAATCACTTCCATGAAGTCTTTCTTGAGTTTCCCAGCTCATAGCGATTTCTTAACTCTGGCTTCACATAGCTTTCCCAGTCTTTGCCACAACCACGTACTGCCTTCTACAGTTATCCCTTCCACGACGAATGAGACTTTCTCCATCACCAGTTTCGATATATTGCAGGTTGACATAAGAAATTAAATGGGAATTTTTGGAGAGTTTTACAGAAGCTGTAGACAACATGTGGAGGCCAGCAGACAACACAGAAAAAGTTTAGAAGCTCAAAAATACATAAAATATATGTATGGTATTGTATAATATCAGCCCAAATTTTATAATAAGATACTGTAAACACCTCATAAAAGAAAAATAAAAAATTCACAGTTCTTCTCTAATATGAAGGGACAGCCAAAAAATTTTATGAGGATTTTCCAGATTGGGCAGGGGGAGCATGTGCTCCCCACCTTGATGCGGAAGGGATAATTGTATATACACTTATCCTTTAAATTAAATCTGGCCCCTTAACTAGAACATAAGCCCCTTGAGGGTGAGACCCATAGCTCATGTCCTTGTATCCCCAGTGCCTAGCCAGTGCCTTGCATGTAGCTGGTACTCTTTCCCCAGCTAGCCTCCACCCTCCAAGATGGATGTCATGTGAACCAACCAAGACTTGGTTTCCTTTCAGTAGGTCAGCCCAGATTCCAAGGGGCAGTGTTGGGGGGAGCACATGGTCACAGAAGAAAGGGAAGAGTTTAGAATGTCTCATGCTTTGGCTTCATAGAATGATTCCATTCTCATCAGGTGGCTGAGCCCAAGTGGCCCCTCGGGTCCCTCCATGCCCTTTGCCTTAAACATCTCATTGGATTGGCCTGTCTCCCCAGAACAGACAATGACCCAATGGAGGAGGTTACATTAGGCAGGCCTTCTTAACCTTTTATGTGGCATAGACCCCTTCGGCAGTTGGATGAAGCCTATGGCTGGGCCCCTTCTCACAGTCATGTTTTTTAAATGCATAAAATAAAATAAATGAGATGATGCAGAAAACTAATTATACTGAAATAAAGTTGTAATTTTTTCCTAACCAAGTTAATGGAGCTCCTGAAGTCTGGGGGCCCCTTGGTGGTCTGTGGGCCCCAGGTTAAGCACCCCAAGACTCCATGTTTTCTAATGAGTTCCTTCCAATTATCAATATGTGCTCCTACTACCCACTGCCTGGTTTGCAGTGACCATCAGGCCCAACACCCTCATTTTACAGATGAGGAAACTGAGGCCTGCAGAAGAGAAGTGACTTTGGGCAAGTCACTTTTCTCAGTTTCCCAATCAATGAGAATAAAAATATCTTTCTCACCCTACTCTTGGGGCTCTTGCAAGAATCAAATGAAATAATAGGCATTGTCATCACCTTGCCTCTCCTGTTGCTCCCTACCTTGTCCTCTTTATGTGCCATATTTGTTTCAACATCTGGGTTTTCAGTCTATTGTGGAAGGGGCTCTGTGTCATCTGCAGGTGGGGACCTCATTTATAAGAGATCTTCATCAGCACCAGTCCATGAGGGACCTCATCTGGGATAGTCCATCAGTGAGGGAAATGCCCACTTTTCTCTCCCCTCTCTTGCCTGTCTTTAAAAGTTTCTTTTCTCTGTGAAAATTCTGAGTTATTTGCAGCCACAGTGGAATGGAGCAGAGAGCCTGAGGCCAGGTGAGGTCAGTCTTCTTACCCTTACTCCCCTCTGACTCTGTGACCCAGCCCCACTGGCTTTCTTGCTGTTCCTCCCACATGACCCTCCATGGTCCAGCTCCATCACCTCAGTACCGGCTGCCCCTCATGCTTGGAATGCTTTTCCTCCTCACCTCTGCTTCATGGCTTTCCTATCTTTCTTCAAGACTTCATTTAAATCTCATCTTATGCCTGAGGCCTTCCCCTGAGATTACTTTCCATTTAGGTAAGTATCTATCCGGTATATACATAGTTGTGTGTTGTCTCCCTCATTAGACTGTTATTTCTTTGAGTGCAGGGACCATGTTTTCGTTTTTCTCTATATATCTCCAGTGCTTAGCACAGTGCCTGGCACGTAATAGGTGCTTAATAGATGCTTATTGATGGTGCCGACGGCATGAACTGGGTTTTCAGTCTTGGCTCTGCCACTTATTCGTGGTGCAAACTGGAGCAAGTCACTTGCCTTTTCCGGGTTTTAGTTTCTTCCTTTGAAAAATTTGCCTAAGAATGGAAAATGAAAACCTTAGAGCATTCCGAGAACTGGGAGCTTTGGGGATTAAAGAATCCTGGGAGACTAGCTTGATGTGAGCTTCTAGGACCTAAGTCATTATTTTTCTAAATAGCTTATAGGACTTTGGACAAAAATGGACCTTAGAGTCATTTTGCAGATGAGGAAACTGAGGCTCAGAGAGAGGAAGTGACTTGTCCAAACTTAGCAAGTGCCAGGATTTCTAGTGGATGAAAGTGAGATTCCAGGGAGGCAAATCCCTTCCATCCTCTGGGCCTCAGTTGGCTTATCTGTCAAATTACATGGTTTGTGAAGGGCTTTAATTGCCAAACAGTAATTTGTATTCTCTCCTAGAGGAAGTAGGGAGCCACTGAAACTTCTTAAGCTAGGGGGAGACAGGGTCAAAGCTGTGATTTAGTCATTTCCATTTGACAGTTGTGTAGAAGATGGATTAGTGGGAGGAGAGACTGAAACAGATAGGTCCTTTCCAACCAATGGCCCATGGAACTGGTTTTGATACTTACTAGCTATATGACCTTGGGCGAATAACAATCTCTTAGAGCCTCAGTTTCCATCTCTGTAAAAAGGGAACAATAATCTTTGCACTACCTACTTCACAGGGGTGGTGTAAGGAATGTGCTTTGTAAATTTTATTCATTTTTAGAAATTATTTTTATTTATTTCATTAAAGATTTCCCAATTACATGTAAAACTTTATAAATAATCATTTAAAAAAATTTTTGAGTTCCAAATTCCCTCTCTCCCACTCCTCCCCTCTCCTTCAGAAGGCAAGCGATTTGATATCAATTATACATGTGAAGTCATACAAAACATTTCCATATTAGCCAGCCATGTTGCAAAAGAGAATACAAACAAAATAAAACAATAAAAATGAAGTTTAAAAAGTATGCTTCAATTTGCACCCAGAATTCATCAGTTCTCTTTCTAGAGGTGAATAGCATTTTTCATCATGGATCCTTTGGAATTGTCTTGGATCATCGTATTGATCAGAGTAGCTAAGTCTTTCACAGTTGATCGTCATTACAATATTGCTGTAACTGTGGACAGTGTTCTCCTGGTTCTGCTCACTTCACTTTGTATAAGTTCATATAAGTCTTCTCGGGTTTTTCTGAAAGCATCCTGTTCATCATTTGTTATAACACAATAGTTTTCCACCACAATCATATACCCCAATTTGTTCAGCCATTCCTCAATTGCTGGGCATCCCTTTGATTTCCAATTCTTTGTCACCACAAAAAGAGCTGCTATAAATATTTTGTACAAATGCTCCTTTCCCTTTTTCTTTGATCTCTTTGGGATATAGACATAGTAGTGGCATTACTAGGTCAAGGGGCATGCACAGTTTTATAGACTTCTGGCCATAGTTTCAAATTGTTCTCCAGAATGGTTGGACTAGTTCACAACTCTACCAACAGTGAATTAGTGTCTCAATTTTTCCTATCCCCTCCAGCATTTGTCATTTTCCTTTTCTGTCATGTTACCAATCTGATAGGTGTGAGGTGGTATCTCAGAGTTGTTTTAATTTTCATTTCTCTAATCAGTAGTGATTTGGAGCATTTTTTTCATATGACTAAAGATAACTTTGATTTCTTCTTCTGAAAATTGCCTGTTTATATCCTTTGACCATTTATTAGCTAGGGAATGGCTCTTATTTTATAAATTTGGCTCAGTTCCCTATATGTTTGAGAAATGAGGCCTTTATCAGAGAAACTTATTATACATTTTCCCCAGTTTCCTGTTTTCCTTCTAATTTTGGCTACATTCATTTTGTTTGCACGAAAGCTTTTTAATTTCACATAATCAAAATTATATATTTTATTCCCTGTAATCCTCCATCTCATTTGGTCATAAACTTTTCCCTTATCCATAGATCTAACAGGTATATTTTTCCATGTTCCCATAATTTATTTACATTCTCACCCTTTATATCTAAATCATTTGTTCAATTTGACCTTATCTTTCTGCCAAACTGCTTTCTAGTTTTCCCAGCAATTTTTGTCAGATATTAAGTTCTTCCCCCAAAAGCTTGGATCCTTGGGTTTATTGAACACTATATTACTAGGGTCATTGACTACTGTGTCTTGTGTACCTAATCTATTCCACTGATCCACCAGTTTATTTCTTAGTACCAGATTGTTTTGATGATTACTGCTTTGTAATATAGTGTGAAATCTAGAACTTCTAGACTGCCTTCCTTCACATTTTTTCCTTGATTCTCTTGATATTCTTCATCTCTTGTTTGTCCAAATGAATTTTATTACTATTTTTTCTAGTTCCATATAGTAACTCTTTGGTAGTTTGATTGGTATGGCAATTAAAAAGTAGATTACCTGCTTTGTGAATTTTAGAGCTAGATAGAACTAGTGCAAGGGAATGAGTCCCAGATTTGGAGTCAGAGGACTTGGGTTTGAATTCCAGCTTTGTTACTTGTGCAAGCTTGGGCATATCACTTAACCACTGAACTGTCCTATGTATCCATGTACTTTGCCCTTGTCACACTTCATCTGGTGGGTTGTGTTCTGGGTACCACCATTTACAGAGGACACTGAAAAAAAGAAGAATGTCAAGGGCTTGGGTCCATGCCACATAAGGATCACCTGAAGGAAATGGGCATGTTGGGTTTGGAAAAAAAAGAAGAGTAGGGGTGGGAGAGAATGATAGCTATGTTGAAATAACTGAAGGACTGTCACCTGGAAGGCGGATTAGATTTGTCTGGCTTGGCCCCAAACAGCAGAATCAGGAGCAAAGGGGAAAAGGTAGCTAAGAAGCATTTTTAAGCTTGAGGGATGCTGGGGAAAATTTCCCAATAATTAGAGCTTATCCAACAGTGGAATGGGCCACCTCAGGAGGTGGTGGGTGTCTGAGCAGAGCCTGAACAGTTATACTGGGAATGTCCTTGTGAATGGGTTGGGCTATATGTCCAATGAGGCCCCTCTAGCTCTCAAATTCTGTGATTCTTTCAGCCTATGATCTTAAATGGGAGTTGTTTCTATGGGCAGTCATAGCCAAGTAGCAAAAGTTTTACTACCAAAGGTCTTTCTTTCTTTTGATTTAGAGGAAGGCAGGGCAATTGGGGTTAAGTGACTTGCCCAAGGTCACACAGCTGGTATGGCAAGTGTCTGAAGCCGGATTTGAACTCAGGTCCTCCTGACTCCAGGGCCAGTGCTCTACTCACTGCACCACCTAGCTGCCCTCTTTCTTTTTCTTTAAAGTGGTAATAATAATGACCAAATAAACCTACAAAACAAGGGGCAAAATCTTGCTTGGAATCCTTGAGCCTTTAAAGTGCTCATTTATTTACATGTTGTCCCCCCCATTAGAATGTGAGCTCCTTGAGGGCAAGGACTGTTTTTGGTTTTTTTGCCTTTCTTTGAATCCTCAGTGCTTAACACAAAGTAAGTACTTAATAAATGTTTGTTGACATTGCTGGGTCAAAAGGTAGAACTAGCTTAATGGCTCTTACTGTTCACTGTTGTTCTCCAAAGTGTTTACATGGGTCTGCAGTCCTACCACTAACATTGCAACACCTGTTTTTCCACAGCTCCTTTAGCATTGAATTCTATGATTTTATTTTGACCTGTGGGCCACCAGAGTGGGTCTTAAGGTGGTCTTGATTTGCATTTCCCATATTATTATGGAATTTGGGCATCTTTTCCCCTGTGGTCAGTAGTTGTGTTTCCTCTTTGGGAAGTTGGGTTTGCTTCCTTTCAATATGTATACGTACATATATACATATACACACATATACATACGTACACACATATGTATGAACCAATTATAGTGCATAGTGTAATAGGGATCCAGCCCCTTTTTTCTGCCATTCATTTTCTCCGGATTTTGTTTTTTTCCAGTCCCCAGTGTTTTTTTCAATGTGAGTCTATCAAACAATCATCTTTTATATTAATTGGGTTCTATTTCTGGGTTCTCTATTCTGTTCCATTGATCTATTTCTCTATTCTTTTCCCAGTACTGGGCAGTTTTGATAATGATTGCTTTACAGTACACTTTGCTATCTGGCAGTGCTAGTCTCTCTCTACGGATTTCCTTTTTCATAGCTCTTGACATACTTGCCTGATTATTTTTCCATATTCATTTTGTTTTCACTTTATCTAGTTCTGTGAAATAACACATTAGTTTTTGATGAGGACTGCATTAATTCTGCAAGTTAAGTCTGGGAAGTTTGACCATTTTCATTGTATTTGCTTAACTAAACTATGCATAGGGGACACCATTTCATTTATTCGGCTTTTCTTTAGTTTATCAAAAACATTCTGAAATTGTCTTTTGGTAGGTCTTGCATGTCTTGACTATTAATATCCAAATACTGGAAACATTTGTTGTTGCTATAAGGGTATTTCTCCATAATTTTGTCTTGATCCTTTATGATGGTACCTAGAAATGCAGATGAATTGACTTTATCCTGTTAACTTTACTCATTAATGCCATTTTTTTTGTTGATTGTTTAAGGTTTTCTAGGTATACAACTATACAGTTTGCCAATAGAGAATTTTTTTGTTGCTTTTCATTTCTTTTTCATGATTTATTGCTAAGATTTCTTAAAGTAGGATAAATAGGAGGGGCAAAAGTACAAATCCCTGTTTAAATTTGTTCAGTGGGAAATACATAGATTTATCTCATAGATTCAAATACATACCTTTTCCATAATACCATGGAAAGATGCTTCTATTCCTTTGTTTTAAAAATGTTTAGCTTGAGTGCTATATTTTGATATATCATGAAGTTCTTTTCTCTTGATGTAATCTATTATGGATTGTTTTCCTCACATCGAACCACCATTTACATATCTTAGTCACTATAGAGCTTTTTTTCTTTAACATGTTATTAAATTCTGCTTGGGAATATTGATTTAGTATTTAGGTCCTTACTATATTTTAAATCTGAAAACTTAAAAAACCCAAACAAACCCTGATTTCAAGTCCCCATCTTTTAGAGTAGAAGGCAGAATGGTACAATAGAAAGAGCACAGGATGAAGTCAGAGGACCTGGGTTCAAATCCCACCTGTC